>NC_053024.1:497216903-497385524 GCF_003073215.2 Triticum urartu
CAAGCTTCTCACCGTCCATCTTACCCCAGTGCACCTTTGCACGGGCAAGGGCCCTATGGGCACCTTCGATGCAGACGGAGCGCTTGATGACCTCGAGCCTTGGACAGGCCTCCACCAGCCGCCGCACCAGCCCGAAGTAGCTCCCAGGCAGGGCCTCTCTGGGCCACAGCCTAACTATGAAGCCCTTCATGGCCTATTCGGCCGCCTTGTGGAGCTCGACCAGCTGTTTCAGCTGGTCGCTCAAGGGTACAGGGTGTCCGGCCTCAGCATATTGAGACCAGAACACCTTCTCCGTCGAGCTACCCTCTTCAGCTCGGTAGAATGCGGCGGCGGCGGATACGCTGCAGGGAAGATCTGCGAATGCCCCTGGAGAGCTCCGGATTCGGGTAAGTAACAAGTAGTTTACTTTTATATTTCTGCTTTGCATAAAGAATGCCTTACCCGCTGCTATCTTTTTCATCTCCTCCAACTCTTGGAGGGCCTTTTGGGCTTCGGCCTGGGCAGACTTGGCAGTCTCAAGGGCCGCCGCGAGCTCGGACGCTTGCGTCTTTGACTCAAGCTCCAAACTCTCATGTTTTTTCATGAGAGCCTGAAGCTCTTGCTGCACCTAGCCGACCTGGGCCCCAAGTTTCTCTCGCTCGGTGCGCTCTGCGGCCGCTTTCTTTTCGGCCTCGGACAGCGCCTGCTTGAGGGTCGCCACCTCAGTCGTGGCCCCTACAATAAGCAGTACAATCCTGTTATTTTTTGCAATCACGTCTTTTTATAGGCACTTTTTTCTGTAAGGTATTTCTTACCTTCTTTCTCCTCGAGCTGCCGCTTGGCAAGGCCGAGCTCTTGCTCGGTCCGCTCGAGTCCCTGTTTCAGGGCACCCACCTCCGCAGTCAGTGCGGTGGTGGCTAGCAGCGAAGCCTGCATACGCATATTGACTCTTTGTTGTTAGACTCCTGCAAAATTTAATAGATCCTCTATTCGGCTTTTCTTTCCGAATTCCAAACAGAGCATCAGGGGCTACTGTCTATGCGGTTATATTCTTACATATTTTTTTACTTACCTCGAAGCCTGTTAGGAGGCTAGCGCAAGCTTCACTCAGTCCGCTCTTGGCGGACTGAACCTTCTGGATCACCGTACTCATAATAGTACGGTGCTCCTCGTCGATGGAGGCGCCGTCAAGCACCTCCAGCAAATTGTCCGGCACCTGGTTGGACAGAGGCCGCTGGCTCAGAAGGCTTGCTCCTCTTGGAAGGAGTTCGCCTACCGCGGTCCGGAACTGTTGAAGATTCTGGCGCGGTGTCCGGCTCAAAGCCGGACTTGGAGCCCTGGGGGGTCTTGTCCCCTTTACTCCTGGGGTCCGGGAGGCCGCCTTGCGGCTCCTCCAGGACCACCTCCTCCTGCCCCGGAGCTTGTTGCGACGCCACTTCGGCGTCATCCGCAGTGCGGGGGGAGACAGCGGGCGGAACTGAGTTCACGTCCGATGAATCCAGGGAGCCGCTCGACGACTCGTTGAGTTCGGCCCGGGGCGGGCTGCATAATTATGTTCGACATTAGGGAAAGATGTGCGACAAAGGAACGTCATGAGTTACTCTGATATCCGAATACTTACTATTTCGCCGGACGCTTGGCCCTATCTGGCCACTCCTCTTCGTCCTCTTCAGCGTCGGGGGAGTAGTTCGGTGGAGGGGTCTTCCTCTTCCTGGACCCTTCGGTCTCCCCCGTTGGGGCGGCCTTCCTTTTCTTTCCTCCCCCCGCTGGAGGGGGAGAGTTTTCTTCTTCCTCCTCCTCGTTCTCGCGGGAGGAGAGCGTCTCGGACTCATCGGATGACGAGTCCGACACCACCACATTACGGGCACTCTTTCGAGTCCCTGTGGCCTTGTTCTTCTTGGCCTTCTTCTCCGGCACCACATAAGGCGCCGGAACCAGCAGCTCCACTAGGAGAGCAGGGGCTGGGTCTTCGGGCAAGGGAGCCGGACAGTTAATCGATCCGGACTGCGCCTGCCAAGCCTGTCAAAGGTGAGGGAGTTTAGATCCTGCATAGAGTCAAACTATGGGAAAACTTAACATCCTGTAAAAGGTGAAAATAGCTTACCTCGCTAGCGTGCCGCTGCGAGCTGTATCCGCGGTCCTCGGAAGCGGATGTGGGAGCCTCGACGCCTTTGGTTAGCACCTTCCAGATGTCTTCATACGTCGTGTCGAAGAGCCTGTTAAGGGTTTGGTGCTGCGCCGGGTCGAACTCCCACAGAGTAAAATCCCGTTGTTGACACGGGAGGATCCGGCGGACGAGCATGACCTGGACTACATTGACAAGCTTGATCTGCTTGCTCACCAGGGACTGGATGCATGTCTACAATCCGGTCACCTCTTTTTCGTCGCCCCACGACAGGCCCATCTCTTTCCAGGACATGGGCCGCGTGGGGGGTCCGGATCGGAACTCGGGGGCTGCGATCCATTTCGGATCGCGCGGCTCGGTGATGTAAAACCACCATGATTGCCACCCCTTCAGGGTCTCCATGAAGGAGCCCTCGAGCCATAGGACATTGGCCATCTTGCCCGCCATGGCGCCTCCGCACTCCACCTGGCTGCCGCGCACCACCTTGGGCTTGACGTTGAAGGTCTTGAGCCAGAGGCCGAAATGGGGGCGGATGCGGAGGAAAGCCTCGCACACGACGATAAACGCCGAGATGTTGAGGACGAAGTTCGGGGCCAGATCGTGGAAATCCAGGCCATAGTAGAACATGAGCCCCCGGACAAATGGTGGAGTGGGAAACCCAGTCCACGGAGGAAGTGGGGAAGGAATACTACCCTCTCATGGGGCCTTGGGGTGGGGAGAAGCTGCCCTTCCTCGGGAAGCCGGTGCGCGATGTCCTTGGACAAGTATCCGGCCTTGCTTAGCTTTTTGACATGGCCCTCCGTGACGGAGGAGATCATCCACTTGCCTCCCGCTCCGGACATTGCTGGAGGAGGTTGAGGTGGGAAGTGCGGGCTTGGGCGCTGGAGCTCGAGTGCGCAGGAGATGGATAGGCAAAGGAGGAAGAAGGCGTAGGTAAAAAGGTGGATCCTTATCCCCTTATATGGGTGGATGCGGTTGTGCATCCCCATCAGCCTAGTAAAACTCGCTTGCCTCCCAAGCACCGTGATGAATGGCGCAGTTGGGTTACCCACGTCCGTATTGATGAGAATCCCGTAAAAGGGGGGACACGACCTCTGCTTTGACAAGACGTGCCAAGGAAACCGCCTCGCAAAACGTGCTGAGGTGGAAAAGTAAAAAACGATTCGAGTAAAGGACTTGGCCGTAGTGTGATGTCACGCTGCGGAATACGTCAGCAGATTAGATTTGTGTTGATATTATTCTCTCTATGGCAACATGTGGAAACTTATTTTGCAGAGCCGGACACTATCCTTGGTGTTTAAAATCTTCTTGAAGAACTTGGAGGAGGAACCCGCCTTGCAATGCCGAGGACAATCTGCGCGCCGGACTCGTTGTCATTGAAGCCTGGTTCAGGGGCTACCGAGGGAGTCCTGGATTAGGGGGTGTTCGGGTAGCCGGACTATACCTTCAGCCGGACTCCGGGACTATGAAGATACAAGATTGAAGACTTCGTCCCGTGTCTGGATGGGACTTTCCTTGGCGTGGAAGGCAAACTTGGCGATGCGGATATTCAAGATCTCCTACCATTGTAACCGACTCTGTGTAACCCTAACCCTATCCGGTGCCTATATAAACCGGAGGGTTCTAGTCCGTAGGACAACTTCATCATACAACAATCATACCATAGGCTAGCTTCTAGGGTTTAGCCTCCTGATCTCGTGGTAGATCTACTCTTGTACTACCCATATCATCAATATTAATCAAGCAGGAGTAGGGTTTTACCTCCATCGAGAGGGCCCGAACCTGGGTAAAAACATCGTGTCCCTTGTCTCCTGTTACCATCCGCCTAGACACACAGTTCGGGACCCCCTACCCGAGATCCGCCGGTTTTGACACCGACAGTGCCCTTGGAGGCGGCGACCGAACCTTTACAAACGAGGTTGGGGCAATCTCCACAACTCAATTGGAGGCTCCCAACGACACCACGAAGCTTCACCATAATGGACTATGGCTTCGCGGTGACCTCAACCGTCTAGGATGCTCAAACACCCAAGAGTAACAAGATCCGCAAGGGATTAGTGGGGGGAATCAAATATCTCTTGGTGGAAGTGTAGATCGGGGCCTTCTCAACCACTCCCGAGCAAATCAACAAGTTTGGTTGGCTAGGGAGTGAGATCGGGCAAAAATGGAGCTTGGAGCAATAATGGAGCTTAGTGGTAGAAGATGTAAGTCAACGGGGAAGAAGGGGACCCCTTATATAGTGTGTGGAAAAGATCCAACCGTTAACCACCAACCAGCCCGCGGCCAGCGGTACTACCACGCCTGGCCAGCGGTACTACCGCAAGGCCGCGCGGTACTACTGCTTGCAACCAAGCGGTACTACCGCACGGCTGTGCGGTACTACCATACCGACCCACGGTACTGCCGCAACCCCAGCACAGAACCGATAAACAGACGCACAGAAGCTAGGGGCGGAACTTCCGCATGAGCGGTACTACCGCGCCCCCCCATGCGGTACTACCGCGAGGCAAAAGTCCTAGCCAGGGGAGAAGAGAAACTTCCGTGCCTACTTCCGCAAAGAAACGGAAGTAGCAAAAACCCGACACAGTAGTACTGCCGAGGGGCGGTACTACTGCCTGACCGCATAGCACGGTACTACCGCACGGCGAAAGCGGTACTATCGCGATAGGTGCGGGTGTAAAAAATTACGTCCGCTCCTACTACCGCAAAGGGGCGGCACTAGCCTGGTGGGCAGTGGTAGTGCGGCTCCAGGGGAGCGGTACTACCGTGGGCACCTGCGGTACTACTGCGCCACCGCGCGATACTACCGCGGATGCCTACGGTACTACCGTTGACCCAGGAGCAGTACTACCGCAACCAACAACGGCATCCAGACAAGGGAGGCAAGAAAACGGAGGAAGCTCCAAGGAAGAAGGAGGGGATAAGAAGGAGACATGTACGTGATGATTCCACCCAAACCTTTCCAACGCGGACCCCCTCTTAATAGTACGGCTTTCCTACGACTCAAATCCACCAAAAAGAAACGTAGAAAAGACGTCGTCTTCGTCAGTCTTCGACGGGCACCCAATCGTATTGTGCCTAGCAAAGAAGTGTCTGGAATACTCATGGCACACGATTAGTCCGCAAATGCGTTGTCATCAATCACCAAAACACTTAGGGATAAATATGTCCTTACACCATGCACCTTTCGCCGGTATCATACACCTACCATATACCTTCCTCAAAACAGCCACCATACCTACCTATTATGGCATTTCCATAGCCATTCCGAGATATATTGCCATGCAACTTTCCACCATCTAGTTCATCATGACACATTCATCATTGTCATATTGCTTAGCATGATCATGTAGTTGACATAGTATTTGTGGCAAAGCCACCGTTCATAATTTTTTCATACTTGTCACTCTTGATTCATTGCATATCCCAGTACACCGCCGGAGGCATCCATATAGATTCATACTTTGTTTTAGAATCGAGTTGTAATCATTGAGTTGTAAATAAATAAAAGTGTGATGATCATCATTTAATAGAGCATTGTCCCAATAAAAAAAGAAGAAGAAAGGCCAAAGAAAAAAAAAAGAAAGGCCCAAAAAAAGGAGAAAATAAATAAAAAAGGGGCAATGCTACTATCCTTTTACCACACTTGTGCTTCAAAGTAGCACCATGATCTTCATAGTAGAGAGTCTCTCATGTGGTCACTTTCATATACTAGTGGGAATATTTCATTATAGAACTTGGATTGTATATTCCAATGATGGGCCTCCTCAAATTGCCCTAGGTCTTCGTGAGCAAGCAAGTTGGATGCACACCCACTTAGTTTCTTTTTGAGCTTTCATATACTTATAGCTCTAGTGCATCCGTTGCATGGCAATCCCTACTCACTCACATTGATATCTATTGATGGGCATCTCCATAGCCCATTGATATGCCTAGTTGATGTGAGACTATCTTCCCCTCCTTTTTGTCTTCTCCACAACCACCATTCTATTCCACCTATAGTGCTATATCCATGGCTCACGCTCATGTATTGCGTGAAGATTGAAAAAGTTTTGAAAAAGTTAGAGTATGAAACAATTGCTTGGCTTGTCATCGGGGTTGTGCACGATTTAAATATTTTGTGTGGTGAAGATGGAGCATAGCTAGACTATATGATTTTGTAGGGATAACTTTCTTTGGCCATGTTATTTTGAGAAGACATAATTGCTTTGTTAGTATGCTTGAACTATTATTATTTTTATGTCAATATAAACTTTTGTCTTGAATCTTTCGAATATGAATATTCATATCACAATTAAGAAGATTTGCATTGAAATTATGCCAAGTAGCACTCCACATCAAAAATTCTCTTTTTATCATGTACCTACTTGAGGACGAGCAGGAATTAAGCTTGGGGATGCCTGATACGTCTCCAACGTATCTATAATTTTTGATTGCTCCATGCTATATTATCTACTGTTTTGGACTATATTGGGCTTTATTTTCCACTTTTATATTATTTTTGGGACTAACCTATTAACCGGAGGCCCAGCCCAGAATTGCTGCTTTTTGCCTATTTCAGTGTTTCGAAGAAACATAATATCAAACGGAGTCCAAACGGAATAAAATCTTCGGGAACGTGATTTTCTCACCGAACGTGATCCAGGAGACTTGGACTCTATGCCAAGGAACAAAAGAGGCGGTCACGAGGGTGGGGGGCGCCCCCCCCCTAGGGCGCGCCCCCTGTCTCGTGGGCCCCTCGGTGCTCCACCGACGTACTCCTTCCTCCTATATATACCTACGTACCCCCAAACGATCAGAAGAGGAGCCAAAAACCTAATTCCACCGCCGCAACTTTCTGTATCCACGAGATCCCATCTTGGGGCCTGTTCCGGAGCTCCGCCGGAAGAGGGCCGTCATCATGGAGGGCTTCTACATCATCCTAGCCCCTCCGATGAAGTGTGAGTAGTTTACCTCAGACCTTCGGGTCCATAGTTAGTAGCTAGATGGCTTCTTCTCTCTCTTTGAATCTCAATACAAAGTTCTCCCCCTCTCTTGTGGAGATCTATTTGATGTAATCTTCTTCTTTTTGCGGTGTGTGTGTTGAGACCGATGAATTGTGGGTTCATGATCAAGTCTATCTATGAATAATATTTGAATCTTCTTTGAATTCTTTTATGTATGATTGGTTATCTTTGCAAGTCTCTTCGAATTATCCGTTTGGTTTGGCCAACTAGATTGGTAGTTCTTGCCATGGGAGAAGTGCTTAGCTTTGGGTTCGATCTTGCGGTGTCCTTTCCCAGTGACAGAAGGGGCAGCAAGGCACGTATTGTATCGTTGCCATCGAGGATAACAAGATGGGGTTTATTTCATATTGCATGAATTTATCTCTCTACATCATGTCATCTTGCTTAAGGCGTTACTATGTTTTTAACTTAATACTCTAGATGCATGCTAGATAGCGGTCGATGAGTGGAGTAATAGTAGTAGATGCAGAATCGTTTCGGTCTACTTGTCACGGACATGATGCCTATATACATGATCATGCCTAGATATTCTCATAACTATGCTCAATTCTGTCAATTGCTCAACAGTAATTTGTTCACCCACCGTAGAATAATTATGCTCTTGAGAGAAGCCACTAGTGAAACCTATGGCCCCCAGGTCTATTCTCATCATATCAATCTCCATCACTTTAATCTTGCTTTGCTTTTTTACTTTGCTTTTACTTTTTACTTTGCATCTTTATACCAAAAATACCAAAAAGATTATATCTATCAGATCTCGCTCTCGTAAGTGACCGTGAAGGGATTGACAACCCCTAATCGCGTTGGTTGCGAGTAGCTATCGTTTTGTGCAGGTACGAGAGACTTGAGCGTGGCCTCCTACTAGATTGATACCTTGGTTCTCAAAAACTGAGGAAAATACTTACGCTACTCTGCTGCATCATCCCTTCCTCTTCGGGGAAAACCAACGCAAGCTCAAGACGTAGCAATGTTTGATAGCACACAAGGTATTCCTCTGGTATCCGGGAGTTGCATAATCTCATAGTCGAAGGAATATGTATTTGACATGAAGAAAGCAATAGCAATAAACTAAATGATCATTATGCTAAGCTAACAGATGGTTCTTGTCCATCACATCATTCTCCTAATGATGTGATCCCGTTATCAAATGACAACACATGTCTATGGTTAGGAAACCTTAACCATCTTTGATCAACGAGCTAGTCTAGTAGAGGCTTACTAGGGACACGGTATTTGTTTATGTGTTCACACATGTATTTAAGTTTCTGATCAATACAATTCTAGCATGAATAATAAACCTTTATCATGAATAAGGAAATACAATATAAAATAACAACTTTATTATTGCCTCTATGGCATATTTCCTTCACTAATTACCCTCAACCAAACACATTATAAAAGTACATCTTGTGTTCCCTGTGTTTTGCAAAGGGACTGCTAACAGCAAAGCTAATGCCCATAAATCAAGGGATATTCATGAAAAGAATATTCTCTAGCATCATACACCATCCATTTTAAATTACATGACATATTTTGACTCATTAACATAGGGTTTTGATAAATAAATATAATTCTACATGGCTCAAAGTTTCTTTTTTATATAGAAAACCATGGGTTCCATTAAACTGATAAACTAGGCAAAATGTCGTTTACGAAATGAAATACAAGAGTTGGAAATGTCATGTCTGAAGGATAGTGAAGTGATCTTCACAGAAAGGCTCCCAACAAACACACAAACTAAGATCAAACAAATCACTGAAAGCCTTCATCTTCAACAAAACCAAACTCTTGAATTATCGTCTAGCCAGAATAGGGCATTGTAGATGTGTTTAGGTATATAGTCAGAGGGGTATACCCTATGGGCGCGCACAAACCAAGTCTAACTACGAGTATGCACCCAAAGGGGATAACATTTCGCGTGAGCATGCACTCGGAATAGATAACATTGTGCGCGTTCAGTCTGGAATATGCTCGTTACAGGAGATATATTCCATGTAACTGCGGGAGCACCATATCGTGTTGTATCTCTCTGAAGAAAACTACCTAATTACCAGCACATGCCAAACTATATAAAAGGCATGCCTTGCTCTCCATAGGTCAAGCCTTGACCTAGTTCTCCATAGGTTACATAGGTCAAGCCTTGCCGGATATACTCCGTTGTAGCAATTTCCCATTGATCAAGTACACCATAAGCAGGAGATATGGCTTTTACCAATCAAGGGTTGTCTGAACCTAAGTAAAAACTATTGCGACATCATCATTGCCGACTAGATCCCTTTAGGTACCATCATTCTCTCTATTTAACCACGTCTTCAAGTAGATCATAAGATCGACGGTGCATTAAACATCTATAGATACAAAAAGTCTGTCGAAATCCACCACGAAAGGAGGTTTGTCATGTGAGGTAGAACAACAATAAAAAGATAATCTTTACGCATAGGTCGGGGCATCACCATAAGCTTGGAAAGGAGAGTATCAGTTGTCGCCGCTCCCGAAAATCGGGATTCACACCACACACCCATATGAGCCCATAAGAGTTGTAAACAAGTCATGCCATGGTTGACCGGACTACACGATCTGGAACTCCAAATCGATGTGGCACAAAACTCACATCTCGATTGACTTGGAGCTTGGAGCAATACCATGTGGAAGGAGAATGATGACAATTATTGCGCAAGCCGATATTATCACCGTCATTGCCGAGAGAACGAACAGTGGCATACCTAAAAATATGAAAAATAGCCTCCCCAACCTCACGACGCCATTGAGATTGTCAGAGGCTATGTGGTGGTGATCACCGGTGAAAATAATTAGTAAGATCTTAAGGGTGACGACTAAGGTTAGAGAGGAGAGGAGAAGGCGGCTACATGGTCCAAAGCTATCACCGTCTGATCAGAGGAGTGGTAGATTTTTCTTTGGATCTTAACATGGAGTGGAGAGTGATAGGCTGGTATGGCACGACATGAATGTCTATAGTTAAATCACTCGTGTCGTGCGATAAGGCTGGCAAGAGCGGCATACCAACGGTGACCCGCAAATTTTCTTCCGTTGTCTGTCTATGGACAGGGAAGGACAATTGATGCCAGATGAAAACGCGCGCGGGGGAGGGGGTTTGGGTGGGCCAATGTGGTCGAAGCGGGCATGGGTTGTGTTCGAACGCCCACAAAGCCCCGCGGGGAAAATTACGTCCGAACCACACCGCGCATCGAATGGTAAGGGCGGCATTCCAACAGCGACCCGCAAATTTTCTTCCGTTATCCGTCTACGGACAGGGAAGGACAGCTGGCGCCAGATGGGAACGCACGCGAGGAAGGGGGAGGCGGTTTGGGTGGGCCAATGCGGTCAGAAACGGGCGTGGATGGTGTCCGGACCCCCGAAAAGCCTCAATGTTTGTTGCGGGGAAAAGTACGTTCAAACCATACCGCACATCGATACAGAGCCGTATTAGATGATTTTCGCTGTCACAGTACAGTCCAGACGTATGCGGACGGTTTAAGGGTCCAGTCGAAGATGCTCTAACTGGCACCAATCCGGCGACGGCGACGAGCTTGTCCCTGTGTGCTGGTCCCAATCGAACGCAACGTAGAAACAGATGGAAACTCTATCGACAGGAGCGCAAATTTCTCCAGATGGAGCCTTCCGGAGACAAAAGATCATTTGTACCAGCCCTACCAAACAAGCGGCGGACATAGTTTTAGACTCTGCAAATCCATTGCAACTAGACACACTCGGAAATTTTTGTCTGACTGAACATATAGCTATCAACATGCACTATCGTCCATGTATCCTATCATAGTGATACCAGCTACTCGCACTGTCACTGTTACACCATTTAGATGATGAAACAACAAGCAAACATGCTTACGCCACGCATCGCCAAGGGTGACGATGGCAATGCCAAAGGTTGCTTCTGCTAATTACCAGCAACCAACCCAACCAAAATGCTACTCCTACTCTGGTACAGTAGTATATCATCAAAGTTGGTCTTCTTGGAAAAGAGCATGAAAGCCACAAGCAGACCAGTGATTCCCTACCCACTGATAACCGAACTTTGAACGACGAAAGGATAGGAGGCTAACATGGCGGTCAAGAATTACAGAAAGGCATCCGTCCATCAGAAGGCGCCTTTCCACCAGAACCACGAAGGAATTCTGTACAGCTGCTCAGAACATTTTCGTACGAGGAATGGCAGGAACTCCCTGGCCTTGAGAAGTCATCGAGTTCATGGACAAGCTTGGCGACGCTCTCCTCCTCGAGGAGGTCCGCGTTCCGGTTCAGAAGATTCGACCACGACTTGGAGGAAACGCTGCCTATCTTGCTCTCCTCAAAGCTGCTGATGCAGGAGAGTGCTGCCGTCGTATGGCCTTGTCTCAGTTTTAGGCAGAATCTTTCCATTATCATGGCAGCCGGTGGAACCCGACCACTGTGACACAGGTAGTCCCATACGTCTTCCAGCAGCTGCTCCTGAATAATGACGGACAACAGATAGCAAGGGTGAGAACAGACACTCCAGATGGATTAACCAACCAGTTCGACACCTATTGTGCCTAATGTAATTTCAATTTGAAACGCCTATTCTATCATGCTACTCTTTTACTTGAAATTCCTTTTTAAGGCTACGGATACAATCTAGTGAGGCATATTGTCATGAGGGCCCAAATGTCTGCATGTATTTACACCCCAAAAAAGGTTTAGCATACGTTTCAAACTGAATGGCAGGGACTTTGATATGGCCTTTGTGTATCAATTTAAAAATAATTACGCCATATGGCAACATGCTCCTATCACCATGTCAGGCATGACCTACATTATCACTGGCTAACCAGAATGCTCTTAGACCTGAATAATTATGTGAAATGAATATTCTAGCTTTATAAGCTAGATCTTTTTAAGAACATCCATAGGTAATCAAAACCATGAGCATATGAGATAAGTACCTTCCCGCTCCTATAGGCATCAAGTACCATACGTAGGTGCCTTCGTTCGTCAAAATGGTAGCCGCTAGATAACATTTTGCGAAATGCGTACTCGAAGTCATTCCACTTTTTTGCTTCAGCACAAGCATCCAAGAAAGTATTGAAAGTAAACTTGTCTGCAATTGCTTGTTCACCCAAATCCGCTTTACTCCTTATCCTGCCATTTAGAATATTCTCCAGCAGATCTTTTGCGTCTTCAAACATTCCATGATCTATGTATGACTTTAGCATAATGTTGCAAGTCACATTATTAGGTGAGCAGTAGTTGCACATTTCTTTAAATATGTATTTAGCATTTTCTATGCTTCCACTATCTATGCAAGTTTGAATAAGTCCTGTGTAGGTAACAACCAGCGGTTTGTTCGCAACCTTGCATATCTTCTCAACCTGAGTACAATTATTATCAGACAAAAGTTGAGAGTAAACAAACAGTCTGAGGACATTACACAAATAGTGCATAGACAGGTTACGAGGTTATAAATATAGATACAGAGGCTCAAATGTAGTAGTGCTCTGTCCTCTTACGAGTTTATGATCACAAAGTTTTTTTTTTGTCGAACACACGCCCAAAAGTGTGTCAGTTTGTATTAGAAGAAGAACAAGAACTAGGCTAGCAAAAGCCTAAACACTAACGAAATGAAACGGAAGTGGCCGCAAGTTTTGATCGCAGGATTTTCCAAACATGGGAATAGGAAAAATGCAGGATTGCAATGCCCACTGAAGTCCTATAGGATCGGATTTGAACCAAAGTTTGTTTGATTGCACCATAAGGGAAACAAAGGGTTCTTTCCAAGTGATTTGAGAGTCAATAGAAAACTTCCTTTGTAATGTTGTGCGAAGAAATCGTTGAGAAAACTCCAACAGCATTCAACCCTACAAACCAAACAACCCATATAGAAAGTTTCATAAAGATTCCAATCCTAAAATTCCTGTATCATTTGAATAAAAGAATCCCTGAATCTCATTTCCTAAGTTGCGTCCACATGTATTTTAAAGAGTATTAGTAGCTGGCTGGAACTACCCTCAAATCAAAAGCTCTGCAATGAAAATTAGAGGGTCGGAACCGAATTCCATATGTTTTTGTTGAAATATATTGCCCACCTCCCTCCATCAGTTCGGACTTTTGGATGAGTTGGCTGGTGCATGAATTCAATATGGTATCCGAGCCAAGAGGTCTTGAGTTCAAGACCCTGCCAACGCAGTATTAAATAAAACGATTCTGCAGCCTACATCGATCCCACGTCTAAGGACTAAAATGGCCTAGACGTGAGGGGGAGTGTTGAAATATATTGCCCACCTCCCTCCATCAATTCGGACTTTTGGATGAGTTGGCTGGTGCATGAATTCAATAGTTTTGACTGCTTGCTTCGCATCTAAATATTAGTAGTTCCATGTCCCAACACACAACGCCTACTTCGACCAAAATATAATGCATGCAATCAGGCCTGTCCTAGCTTGAGAACAAAAATTGTTAAACCATATATGTCTTGTCAAGTGTACAATCAAGAATAACACTGATTCTCCTCATAAGGTCATGATAACAAATATTGTATTGTAAAATCACAATAACTCATTGATTCTAACGTAGTTGAAATACTTAACCGTCGGTGTGCCCAATGTAAACTTATTTTTATGCATTATTTTTTTTAAATAATTAACAGTTGCGAGTAAATCAAGATGAAATTAACTAACAAAAGGAATTTCGCTATCAATGTCAGCTGTGAGCTGTGGCAAATGTATTACACATTAACTCGTTAACTGCACTTGTGTAAGCCATACCTGGAGAAGTGCTTCTTTGCACCGCCCTCCACTGCAAAGGCACCGAGCAAGGTCATAATAGAGACTAGCCGAACCAACAATTCCACGATTTTCCATATCCTTCACGGCCATGACTGCTTCATCGATCTTTCCTTCTCTCCAGAGTGCATTTACGAGAACTGTAACCAGCATGAAGTCTCAGACATGTACTTTAAACTAATTATTTCAACTTCTAGTTATTACCTTTATAGTTCAGTGCACCAGGTATTGATTTTTGCTTCACCCTGTCGAAGACCTCATACACCAAGTTATACTTGCCACAAACAAGCATTACCTGCACTGCCACGAAATTAAACTAGACTAAAAATGGATTATGCTGCACAAGAATTGTGCCCAGTATATATAACATGGTGTTGCGGAAATCAGAAAAGAACCAAGCTTAAGCAACAAATTTACAGGTGAAACATTCTGTATAATGAGCTGCTCGTAGGAAACCAGGACACTTTCATGTGTAGTTCTATCAAAAAAAAATATATATATATATATAATGCTTTGTTATGTTGCAGAAAATCTAAAGAGGTCTGTAGAAGTTCCCCTTCAGGGCCCAGCATAGTTGGGTGGGAGAGAATATAAAGGGTATGTGTTATATTGTATTTGTATGTGTATCACGATCAGCATACCTCCATTACAAGACCATATGTTGTATTAGTTGGGCGAATATTCTTCTCTTTCAACTGTTGCAGTACCCAGAATGTCCCTTCCCACTGCTTTTGTTGAACGCAAGCATTCAAAACCTACGTACGAGCAGAAGCAGTTATGTTCAACTGATAGACTTCACCATGCTCATGGTGTGCTGATTCCACGCACATATCACATTTGCTACAAATAAACTCACCGCATTGTATACGATGAGGTCTGGTTCCAACCGAGGATCCCAATTCTGAACAGGACCCACCATAAACTTCTTCCTAGGAGGGGAACGCATGCAATCAATCACATCAAATAGTTCTTTCACAAGACCAGCTTGCCCGAGAGTCACAGCAATACAATGATAAGCTGCAATGTCAGGATAAGAAGATAATTGGTCCTGCAAATGAAATATAGGAACAGCATCTAAATAAGATGAAGATAAATATTTTTGCATAAAATAAGATGAAGATAAGTACAAGTTATACCAGCATGGTGTAAAATACATTCAGTGCCTCGAAAGGTCTCTTTGCCTTCCCAAGAACATCAAGGACTGTTGTATAAATATACCTACATCAGAAGGTGCTTATAAAGATCATATGCACTTCATATACTAAGCAGTATACCCGTTTAATGAGATCATGGGGAGGTACCAAGGAAAATTAATCAAGAAACTACTTCAAGCATGCGCACATAGATCAACCAACTTATTGATATGGTTAACAACTCGGCAGCACTACAGTTGTGCTACATATATCAAAGCAGTTAAAAACTTAAAATGCATGCTACAAAAACAAAAACAAAAAAATGCAGATTTAAGATTGGTAAAAAACATAGAAGCATATAAGTGGGTAGCTATTCTACCTGCTCTTGTAGGACTTGAATCTTTCACGTGATTGAAGCCATTCAACAACTTGCAGAACACGTTTCCAGTTTCCATATCGACCCAATATTTGAACAATCCTTAGGATAGAGTGATCAGTGAATTTGATCTGTGCATCATGAATCATCTTGGAGAATTTCCACTCTGGAGTATTTACATCTGTAGCATTGAGCCTTCAAAATATAGAATTATAAGAAATTAACTAAGATTATAAGATAGTGGTGATTCCATGTGATGAATCATAACCAGTTATGCTGAAAGCACGAAATACAAAATATTTCCGTAGTCAGCTCAGCTTACAAGTTCCATTGCTGGGTTACAGTCGGTAATGAACTTTTCAAAAAATTATCTGCATAAATGCATGCAAGAATTCTCCAAAACAAACTGTAAATAATAGTTTGCATCTAGGCATCACAATGTAAATAATAGCTTGGTAATGATTAAAGTTGGAACAGTCTGATAATGATTACGGAATACATATTCCCACTTTATAACCTGTACATAACCACTAAACATTAGAAGAATATATCTGAGCGTGATCTTTCTAGAAGTTCAGCATTATCACTGGAATGATTTATCATATAAGATTTTATAAGGATTGGTGAGAATGTAAGCTAAGTAGGTTAGACCTTTAGAGTTATCGTATATTTGATGTGAATGATGATGGTAAATTGCGCCGCTAGTAAAGATACAGAGCAGTTTAAATACAATTTGAATAAAAATAATAATAGCAAAAATAAGTGATAATATTAATATTGAGTACATGTAAACTACCATCATTAACCAATCATAAGAGGCTACTGCGCATGTCAAACAAAAATAAGAGGCTAGTATGTTCAACTTATACATCAGAAAACTATGATAACTTAAGCATTAGAATAAAGGCAATTATATGAAGACTCACCGACTAGCTAATTTCTGAATCCTTTCTTCTATTTCCATTTGAAGAGCCCGTGGCCTGTTCCTGACATCAGTGAATGCCTCAAAAGTCTTGAAAGCAGCCCTATCATCAATAACAGCTTTTGAATCTCTTCTAACAAACTTCCCCTGTTGAACATTTTCTCCTCTGTGCATTCGCATTGTTTCAGGTTTTCCACGCTCCAGACTATCACTCCGATGACCATAGTTCTCGGACACTGTTTGTGTATGGCCGTATCTTTTGCTTACAATAGGTTTGCTATAGTCCACATTATTATCTCTAAAACTACCTACAAGATTTCTTCTTGAATTCTCTGTTCTTTGCTGGTATCTTTGAAATTTACTGCCAGCATTGACCTCGCTACTGGAAACTTTTCCCTCTCTAGGATATTTGAAGTCATGCTCCTGTATATTACTTCTTGCATTGGTAGACCTGGTGTTCCTCAATATAACGCTGCTATCCCGAGTCACAGAAGTACGGCTTACAACAGAAGTTGCCCGTCCTTGTAAATCCTTCCGTGCATTTGACTGGGCATTTCTGTTCCCTGCTGATTCATGAACAACCACACCACCTTTATTATCTCTAGTCTTCACATATGATGCTGATGGAAACTGCTTGCGGTCGTCAGTATCAGTACTGTCCCCAATTCTGCTTCGTTCGCCTCGAACTATTCTTCTCTGTACATATTCTTCAACTTTCCTCTGACCATCACTGCTATTTTTAACATCACCCACCATTCCTTTTCCCACCAATCCAGTAAATTCTTCTGCGCTGTCATTCGTCGCTAGCCTCTCACCCCTGCCTTGGTCACCCCCTCTGTCCCTTTGAGCCCCTCTATTCCTCTCAAATGACTTCTTCCTTGGATCAACTGACTCTCTATCCTGTCGTCGACCAGCTGATGCATCGCCATCGCCCGTGAACCTCCTCCTGGAACTCCGGCCATCCGAATCGCCTCCCTGCAAACTCTTGCTCCTGTCCAACTTCACCGACTCCATCATCTTCACATAGTCGGTGAATGTGGGGCTAAAAGTGAGCTCCTTCTCGATGTGCCGCAACTCTGACGAACCGGCGCCGGCCTCGCCGCTAGCCAGGGCACCCGCGGCCCGGAACCCGGCATCAAGAAACCTGCCTCGTCTGACCAAAACCCAGCTCAACGGCGACGCGGAGACGTCCCTCCTCGGGACCAAAAAGCACTGACCGGCGCTCGAATTAGGCTGCAGGGAGGGGAGCAAAACCCCGCACCCGCCCAGATTGAGCAGCCCCATGCTCGCGTTTGGCGGCACCGCCGCCATCGCCCCTGGTCGGCCGGTGGGTTTGCAGCCCCTACCGCATTCTTGTGGTGGCAGCCTCCACCGAGAAACTCGCCACTTCGGCAGGTGGCGGAACTGAATGAAATGAAAAAAAAAAGACGAAAATTCGGCCGGCCCTAGGTGGGGGACGCAGGGCGCCGCTGGAAGAGCACGGCAAGAATCCTTTGACGGAGGCAGATGGATTCAGAGGAGGCAGAGCGCGAGTACCTTCTTGTCCTGCGTTATCTCCTCTTCGGGAGGCGGGGGAGAGAGGGAGGGAGCTGGGAAGGGGTGCTCGGCTGCGCGTGCTCGGCTGCGGAGAGAGAACGGCGATGACGATATTTTACCCGACGGGCCCAAATATGGCGTTGCCCGATTGTGATCACTCGAGGCCCATGGCCTGTTATTCCTCCTTGCACATCATTGTCTTTGTCTCTTTGATTCTTTCTAAAATATTGTCTTTCAGATTCGCTAAAAAAATGAAATTTCAGATCTACACAGACAAATTGAAAATTTGCAAAACTATGCCCCTGTCGTTGCCGTCTCCGACGGCATCTCCAACACCAACCACCCGCAACCTTCCGGACCGCGTGGTCCTATATCCGTCCGCGAGTCGACCTTGATGTCCTTTTTTCTACAAACCGAAAGCAAACTGGGGGGCTTTGCAGGAGCCTGAACCGCTGCCATGCAAGCGTCCAATAAACCTGGCCCACACAAAACCACTCTCCCTCATCCACTTTCCCACCAGAGTGTCGGCTCCATGTTCATGTAGGCCCTGAGCGGATGCGACCGCTCACTAGAGCCGGCATTGGAGCCGCGCGCCGGCCAAGAGCACCGTCCGCTACGCACGCCTTCTCGCTGCATTGAATCGGCATCCGTCAGCCCGTCTACCGCCATTAAATCAGCACGTGTGCCGAGAAACCTACTCCGATGCCCCGAGCGCCACGCGTCCGTCCCTATGTTGCCCGCATTAAACACCTCTCCTACTAGCGCCTCGCATCTGCCCGTTATTTTGTAGCGACCAGACCTCAAACAGTCTGATCTCTGTGCTCCGGTGTCATCCCTGAATCAGTAATGCTGACACCACACAGTATTCGGAGGATTTATAGCAGAGTAGCAATCACACACTTATTACATCGAGTGTCTTAAAAGAGAACTTATTACAATAAATATGGCTTAAGGCCATCTAATAATGATAACAGCGGAAGGCTTGGAAGATAAGTGAGTCCATCAACTCCAATGGCATCACTGAGTATAGAACCACGACCTAAAACTCCTTAATCGTCGTCTGAAAAGTCTGCAACATTAACGTTGCAGCCCGAAACGGGTCAGCACATAGAATATACTGGCAAGGTAACACATAGAGAGTAATGGAATGAAACATCTATACTATATGCATATATGGCTGGTGGAAAGCTCTATGGTTACAGTTTTGCGTAAAGCCAATTTTTCCCTACTTCAAAGGAATAATTTAATTACTATCATGGTGGTTGTTAAACATTGAGAATGGTTGACAGCATTCTCAATCCTAATTAAAGTAATCATCATTAAACAAAACCCAACAAAATTAATTTAGAGTAACATGTTGAGATTCACATGATAATCCAAGTACTAGATACTCAAGATGTCTATAACCGGGGACACGGCTAACCATGATTAGTTTATTACACTCTGCAGAGGTTTGCGCACTTTTCCCCACAAGACTCGATCGCCTTCGTTTGGTTTCTCGCACTACATGGTGTTTGAGAAGACGGATGACCGAGACATAGTCTTTCAGAAGCGCTAGCACCTTATGATCGGGTAGACCGTACCACGTATATCCCCTACATCTGCTAGTCTACCACTGTAAGAGTTCGCACGACTTAGTCAACTATGTTAGAGCCCATAATAGCTTGTGGCTGCACACGGAAGTTTCTAGTATGAATAGTCTCATGATCCCTTTGAGCCTGGGTGGCGGTCCAAAAGAAAACAGGTAAGTCCTGAAATACCCAGGTGCCTCAATCCACCCAGATGTGTGTTTAAGTTGCCACCTTAGATAAACCATTAATTAACAAACTCACATCTGTCATGGATATCACTCAATCCACGTCTACTAGCATAGCATGGCATAATAAGCAAACGCAGAAGTAACTCTCAAAGATTTGATAATAACAGGTAATAGATGCTACCTCATCTACTTTCCATCCCACAATTTAATTAGATCCTAATCATGCAATGTGTGAGGATTGATCTAATGCAATAAAACTGGGTAGTAGAAAAGGTATGATCAAAGTGTTACTTGCCTTGTTGATGGTCCGCGAAACCTAGAGATTCGAAGTAACAAGCGGCGCACTCCGGGTATTCTATCACAGACAAACAAACAAGCATACAATAAGTACTCATCTAATGCACAGATAAAACTCAAATAAGAGATCTAATTAGAAGGTTCAACTTAAGAACTACGGTTGGCAAAAGAATCAAATCGAACAAAGCAACGAAAGTCAAACGGCGAAAGAAAACGACTTCGTTCTAGTAATCTGAATTTAGGGCAAATTTTACAGTAGCAAAATCTTGTTTAAGTTGGTTAAACGGATAGAGGGTTTCGAGACGAAACTCCAGGCGCTTGAATCGCCTGATTCCGATAAACGAGCGAAAAGTTATACTAAAAAGAAAATCGGATTGGGAATCGCGATCAGAAAAATCGCGGATTTAATCCGAGAAAAAGAAAAACGACGAACGCTCGCTAGAACGAACGAACGGACGAACACTCGTTATTTAAATAAACCGGAAAAACCGATCTATTAAAAAAACCGAATCTAAAAAAACTGGCAAAAAACCAATGAAAAAACCGAACGGTTTTTCTAAATAAAAAACGGGCACGGATTTCGAGGCGGCGGCGAACCTCGGCGGGCGTGCGGCGGCGGCGGCGGCTCCGGCGGTCGGCGAGGCGGCGAGGCGGCGCGGTGGCGGCGGCGCGGGGCGAGGCGGGCGGCGGCGGCGGCGCTGGGGGCGGCGGGCGGCGCTAGGGTTTGGGCGCGGGTGGCTGGCTTCGGCTGGGCCTCCCCCCGGCTTATAAAGCCTAGTGGGCCGGGAGTCCGGGTCGGACACGGCCCCTAGGTCGGTTCGTTTTTTTTAAATATTCCGCTCGGAAGAAAAAATAAAAAGAAATACTAAACGGACTCCAAAAATTCCGAAATAAATTTTCACGGGTTTCTAAAATCAAGCCTCACAAGGTGAACATTTATTTGGGACCTAAATGCAAATTTTGAAAAACACACATTTTTCCTAAATTCAAATAAAACACCGAAAAATTCCGAAATAAAATCTTATTTGATTTTAGTATTAAATCATCAATATTTCTTTATTTTGGGAAAGTCATTTTATTCCCTCTCTCATAATTTTGTAATAGAAATAATTGATGATAAAATAAATAAAATCAAATGATCCTATTCTCAAAATTTGAGAGAACTCAAATATGAAAATAACAAAATCCCCAACTCTCTCCGTGGGTCCTTGAGTTGCGTAGAATTTCTAGGATCAACCAAAATGCAAAATAAAATATGCTATGCAATGATGATCTAATGTATAACATTCCAAATTGAAAATTTGGGATGTTACAAACCTACCCCCTTAAGATGAATCTCGCCCTCGAGATTCGGGTTGGCTAAAAAATAGGTGAGGGTGGTCCTTGAGCAACTCTTCCTCTCGCTCCCAGGTGGCTTCATCCTCTGTGTGGTGGCTCCACTGAACTTTGCAAAACTTGATAACCTTGCTGCGGGTAACTCGATTGGCAAACTCGAGAATCTTAATTGGTTTCTCCTCGTAGGTCAAATCGTTATCCAACTGAATAGTCTCTAAAGGCACTGTGTCTCTCAACAGTATGTCAGCCATCTCCGCGTGACACTTCTTCAACTGGGAAATGTGGGACACATCATGAACTCCTGACAATCCTTCGGGCAATTCCAACTTGTAGGCCACTTCTCCCATACGCTCCAAAACTCGATATGATCCTACAAATCGTGGCGCTAACTTTCCTTTAACTCCAAAACGTTTTGTTCCCCTAAGTGGAGATACTCGAAGATAAGCTCTATCTTCAATTTCGTAAACTGTCTCCTTGCGTTTAGAATCTGCATAACTCTTCTGTCTGGACTGGGCTACCTTGAGCCTATCGCGAATCAACTTCACCTTCTGTTTAGACTCTTTAATCAAGTCAGGTCCAAACAACTGGCGGTCTCCAACTTCGTCCCATGACAACGGTGTCCTGCACCTCCTTCCGTACAAGGCTTTGAAAGGGGCCATCTTTAAACTGGTTTGGTAACTGTTGTTGTAAGAGAACTCTGCATATGGCAAATTATCGTCCCAACTAGATCCATAGTCTAGCGCACAAGCTCTCAGCATATCCTCCAAAATCTGATTGACTCTCTCGGTCTGTCCATCTGTCTGTGGATGAAAAGCTGTACTGAATTCTAGCCTGGTACCCAAAGTTTCGTGTAACTGCTTCCAGAACTTTGAGGTAAACTGGGTTCCTCTATCTGATACGATACTACTTGGAACTCCATGCAGACATATGATCTTGGTCATGTATATCTTTGCCAACTTAGCACTGGTGTAAGTGGTCTTTACCGGGATAAAATGAGCTACCTTCGTCAATCGATCGAATACAACCCAAATCGAGTCATAGCCTGAACGAGTCCTGGGCAATCCCGTGATAAAATCCATGCCTAGCTTATCCCACTTCCATTCGGGTATTGGCAATGGTTGTAACAATCCTGCTGGCTTCTGATGCTCCGCCTTTACTCTCTGGCATACATCACAAACTGCTACATATTCTGCAATATCCTTCTTCATTCCAGTCCACTAGAAAATGTCCTTCAAATCCAAATACATCTTGGTATTTCCTGGGTGAATTGAATACGGTGAGTCGTGTGCCTCTTGCAAAATCAACTTCCTGATCTCCGGGTCATTGGGCACGTAAACGCGGTCTTCAAACCATAGAGTATCGTGTTCATCCTCACGAAATCCTTTAGCTTTTCCTTTGCTCAATTTCTCCTTAATAGCGGCAATCTCTTTGTCGGTCTTTTGAGCTTCTCTGATTCTATCCATCAAAGTTGACTGAATCTCCAATGCTGCTATATGGCCTCTCGGAACTATTTCCAAACATAGTTCACGTAGATTTTCTGCTAATTCCTTGGGTATCTCTCCCGTCATTAACGTATTGACATGGCTCTTACGGCTTAATGCGTCAGCTACTACATTAGCCTTTCCGGGGTGATAATGCAATTTCATATCATAATCCTTGATAAGCTCCAACCATCTCCTTTGTCTGAGATTCAACTCCTTCTGTGTGAAAATGTACTTCAAACTCTTATGATCCGTGTACACCTCACAATGATTTCCAATGAGGAAATGTCTCCATGTTTTCAAAGCATGCACTACGGCTGCTAACTCCAAATCATGCGTAGCATAATTCAACGCATGAGGCTTCAGTTGTCTTGAGGCATATGAAACAACTCTCCCTTCCTGCATAAGCACTGCTCCAAGTCCTCAACGTGAAGCGTCACAATACACCTCATAATCTTTGGTCTGGTCTGGCAAAATCAACACTGGTGAGGTAACCAAACGTTTTTTCAACTCCTGGAAACTAGACTCACATTCCTCCGTCCATACGAACTTGGTATCCTTCTTTAATAACTCTGTCATAGGCTTCGCAATCTTTGAGAAATTCTCAATAAATCTCCGGTAGTATCCTGCGAGTCCAAGAAAACTCCGGATCTCTCCAACTGTGGTTGGTGCTTCCCATTTGGTCACGGTTTCAACTTTAGCGGGATCTACTGCTATACCTTCTCCAGATATAACGTGTCCGAGAAATCCTACTTCCTTCAACCAAAACTCACATTTGCTGAACTTGGCATATAATTGTTGTTCTCTAAGCTTTCCAAGTACCAAACGCAAATGCTCCTTATGCTCCTCTTCATTTTTTGAATAAACCAGGATATGATCAATGAACACTATGACGAACTTATCCAAAAACTCCATAAACACTTTGTTCATCATGTTCATAAAATAGGCAGGTGCGTTAGTCAGACCAAATGACATAACGGTATACTCGTATAGCCCATACCTGATGGTAAAAGCTGTCTTCGGAATATCCTGTTCTCGAATCTTCAACTGGTGGTATCCTGATCGCAGATCGATCTTGGAAAATACCTTAGCTCCTTGCAAACGATCAAACAGATCATTAATCATTGGTAGTGGGTACTTGTTCTTGATCGTTACTTCATTCAATCCTCGATAATCAACAACCATCCTTAACGATCCACCCTTCTTCTCCACTAGAAGTACTGGCGATCCCCAAGGCGAAGAACTTGGGTGAATATATCCCTTATCCAGTAACTCCTTAATCTGCTTCTTAATTTCCACCAAATCCTTTGCTGGCATCCTATATGGTCTCTTTGATATTGGCCCTGTGCCTGGCAATAACTCAATCAAAAACTCAATATCTCTATCCGGTGGCATGCCTGGCAACTCCTCTGGAAATACTTCAGGGAAATCCCTTACCACTGGTACTTCCTCCTGCACAACTCCTGTTAAGCAATTTACTTGAGTCCTCTTCGGCACATGTCGGGATACATACTTGATCCTTCTCCCTTCTAGTGTGGTAAGCAAAATTGACTTGCTAGCACATTCAATATTCCCTTCATACTTTGATAACCAATCCATGCCTAATATCACATCCAATCCTTGGGATTCCAATACTATTAGGTCTGAGGGAAAAACATAGTTACCAATCCTTAATGGTAACCGATCACACCATAGACTAGCCACATACTCTGCTCCAGGCGAGGTTACTAACATGGGTGACCTAAGGGCTTGGGTTGATAGGTTATACTTATCCAAAAATCCCCTTGAGATATATGAATGCGATGCACGAGTATCAAAAAGAACGAGTGCAGTAAATGACTTAACCAAAAACTTACCTATTACTGCATCGGGCTGAGCTTCAACCTCCTCCACGCTAACGTGGTTCACCTGTCCCCTGTTGAAAGGGTTCGACTTCTTCCCAAAGCTTCCATTGCCATTTCCATTTTGTATTTCAGGGCACTCATTAGCATAATGTCCGGTCTTCGAACACTTATAGCAAGTGACTTGGCTCAGGTCCTTCTTGGCTGGGGTTGATGGGTTGGTGCGGTTCTGGCCGTTGCTTCCTCCATTGCCATTACCATTCTTGGTGCCATTGTGATTGTGCGAGCTACCTCCTCCATGGGTATGCTGAAAATGTCCTCCCGGTTTAGGGGTAAAATGTGGCTTCTGGTGAGCTCCAGAACTATACTTTCCTTGTCCATACTTCCTCTTGCGATTCTCAATTTGCTGCTGCTTCCCTTCAATCATAAGAGAACGATCTACCAACTCCTGGTAGTTGTTGAAGGTTGCTACCATCAACTGCATGCTCAACTCATCATTCAGTCTTTCCAGAAACTTCTCCTGCTTAGCTACATCTGTAGCAACGTCATCTGGGGCATAACGTGCTAACTTACTAAAGTCCTCCACATACTGGCCAACTGTCCGTCCTCCATGGCGTAAGTTGCAAAACTCACGTTTCTTCATGGCCATAACTCCTGCTGAAACATGTGCAGTTCGAAAAGCCTGCTGAAACTGGTCCCATGTGACAGTATCGACTCGGAAAGTGGCTGTGAAATTCTCCCACCATGAGGCTGCGGGTCCTTCTAACTGATGTGCGGCAAACTTCACCTTCTCCGCATCTGTGCATCCTGCTGTGGTCAACTCCCTAGCTGTCTTGCAGAGCCAATCATCTGCTACTATCGGCTCGGTGCTACTGGAAAACATCGGCGGATTTAGCCTAAGAAAACGGGCTAAGTGATCAACAGGTGGTGGTGGTGGTGGGTTGTTGTTGTTGTTCCCTTGATTCTGATTCTGGACTAGCAACTGCATCAATGTGTTCTGCTGCTGGATCAACTGAGTGAGCTCCGGTGGGAAGGCAAATCCGGGGTCACGTCTCGGAGGCATCTGAGGGTTTAGAAAAGATGAGATATAAGAATAGAGGGGGTCTAAAAAGAAAACACTACCCATATGCACATGAGGCAAAAGCAAACAATTCACTTCATTCAATCAAACAAGGGCATACAATTGATCTAATTATCGCAAAAGTGCTCGGACTATTATATTTACATGGTGGACTACTACTACTGATGAGGTGGTCTACTAGAAATATTCTTCGGTTGCAGACTCCATGATATCTGCTCCAGCTTCATCAACATAATCATCATCGCTACTATCTTGTTCCGAGTCGGTGCCGTCGATGATGATGTAGTCTTCCGGGCTAATCTCCTTGGGTTCTTCGTCTTCATCTACTGGCGTAGGGCCTCCCATAAATATTCCAATCTTCATTGTTAAGTCGGCATTCTTGTCCACCAATACTTTAATTTCCTCTTCATACTCTTCACGTGTAGCCTTGAGTTCTTCCTCCAGTTCCTTGATTCTAGTCTTAGCCTTCTTATGATCTATCATGTCGGCGCACATCTGGTTCTCCTGTCATTGAATGTGCTGGTTTAGCTCCTGAATAAAAGCTGCAATTGATCTATCCTTCTCGGTGCTGATCATCTCCCAGTGTTCATCTCGGCGCCCACAAATCTGGTAGATAGTATCCTTGAGATCCTTGCGGTAGACATCTCCAATGCGTCCCATGGCGATGTGAGCTGCCATGCTCTGTCCTAGACTCCAAGTTGGTGCATCGAAAGAAAACTCTATGGGCTCAGTGACTGGCATGAACGTCCTTCCTGGAACTTGAACTTGAATCATCCAGCGCTCTTCTTCAGGTAAAGTGGCGTTGTAGGTTCCCGTGAAGCTTGGTACTCCTATGTTCAGGTATCTAGTGACTTCCTTCAAGTGACGTCCAAAAGGTGTATCTTCATCCGGTTGCATGAACTTGTTCCTTGCATCCGCCATCCTAAAGAGTAGAAAAGATGAGAGGTCAGAAGAGAAGAGAGTGAATAGTGATCTAGGTCTTTTAGCTTAGTGGTCGTGTTCTACAGTCAGCTTGTGCTCTAGTACCATCTCTGTAGCGACCAGACCTCAAACAGTCTGATCTCTGTGCTCCGGTGTCATCCCTGGATCAGTAATGCTGACACCACACATTACTCGGAGGATTTATAGCAGAGTAGCAATCACACACTTATTACATCGAGTGTCTCAAAAGAGAACTTATTACAATAAATATGGCTTAAGGCCATCTAATAACGATAACAGCGGAAGGCTTGAAAGATAAGTGAGTCCATCAACTCCAACGGCATCACTGAGTATAGAACCACGACCTAAAACTCCTTAATCATCGTCTAAAAAGTCTGCAACATTAACGTTGCAGCCCGAAACGGGTCAGCACATGGAATATGCTGGCAAGGTAACACATAGAGAGTAATCGAATGAAACAGCTATACTATATGCATATATGGCTGGTGGAAAGCTCTATGGTTACAGTTTTGCGTAAAGCCAATTTTTCCCTACTTCAAAGGAATAATTTAATTACTATCATGGTGGTTGTTAAACATTGAGAATGGTTGACAACATTCTCAATCCCAATTAAAGTAATCATCATTAAACAAAACCCAAAAATTAATTTAGAGTAACATGTTGAGATTCACATGATAATCCAAGTACTAGATACTCAAGATTTCCATAACCGGGGACACGGCTAACCATGATTAGTTTATTACACTCTGTAGAGGTTTGCGCACTTTTCCCCACAAGACTCGATCGCCTCCGTTTGGTTTCTCGCACTACATGGTGTTTGAGAAGACGGATGACCGAGACATAGTCTTTCAGAAGCGCTAGCACCTTTCGATCGGGTAGACCGTACCACCTACATCCCCTACATCTGCTAGTCTACCACTGTAAGAGTTCGCACAACTTAGTCAACTATGCTAGAGCCCATAATAGCTTGTGGCTGTACACGGAAGTTTCTAGTATGAATAGTCTCATGATCCCTTTGAGCCTGGGTGGCGGTCCAAAAGAAAACAGGCAAGTCCTGGAATACCCAGGTGCCTCAATCCACCCAGATGTGTATTTAAGTTGCCACCTTAGATAAACCATTAACTAACAAACTCACATCTGTCATGGATATCACTCAATCCACGTCTACTAGCATAGCATGGCATAATAAGCAAACGCAGAAGTAACTCCCAAAGGTTTGATAATAACAGGTAATAGGTACTACCTCATCTACTTCCCATCCCACAATTTAATTAGATCCTAATCATGCAGTGTGTGAGGATTGATCTAATGCAATAAAACTGGGTAGTAGAAAAGGTATGATCAAAGTGTTACTTGCCTTACTGATGATCCGCGAAACCTAGAGATTCGAAGTAACAAGCGGCGCACTCCGGGTGTTCTATCGCAGACAAACAAATAAGCATACAATAAGTACTCATCTAATGCACAGGTAAAACTCAAATAAGAGATCTAACCAGAAGGTTCAACTTAAGAACTCCGGTTGGCAAAAGAATCAAATCGAACAAAGCAACGAAAGTCAAACGGCGAAAGAAAACGACTTCGTTCTAGTAATATAGATCTAGGGAAAATTTTACAGTAAAAAATCTTGTTTAAGTTGGTTAAACGGATAGAGGGTTTCGAGACGAAACTCCAGGCGCTTGAATCGCCTGATTCCGATAAATGAGCAAAAAGTTATACTAAAAAGAAAATCGGATCGGGAATCGCGATCAGAAAAATCGCGGATTTAATCCGAGAAAAAGAAAAACGACGAACGCTCGCTAGAACGAACGAACGGACGAACGCTCATTATTTAAATAAACCGAAAAACTGATCTATTAAAAAACGAATCTAAAAAAACCACAAAAAACCGATGGAAAAACCAAACAATTTTTCTATAAAAAAAACCGGGCACGGATTTCGAGGCGGCGGCGAACCTCGGCGGGCGTGCGGCAGCGGCAGCGGCTCCGGCGGTCGGCGGGGCGGCGAGGCGGCGGCGACAGCGGCGCGGGGCGAGGCGGGCGGCGGCGGGCGGCGCTAGGGTTTGGGCGCGGGTGGCTGGCTTCGGCTGGGCCTCCCCCCAGCTTATAAAGCCTAGTGGGCCGGGAGTCCAGGTTGGACACGGCCCCTAGGTCGGTTCGTTTTTTTAAATATTCCGCTCGGAAGAAAAAATAAAAAGAAATATTAAATGAACTCCAAAAATTCCGAAATAAATTTTCACGGGCTTCTAAAATCAAGCCTCACAAGGTGAACATTTATTTGGGACCTAAATGCAAATTTTGAAAAACACACATTTTTCCTAAATTCAAATAAAATACCGAAAAATTCCGAAATAAAATCTTATTTGATTTTAGTATTAAATCCTCAATATTTCTTTATTTTGGGAAAGTCATTTTATTCCCTCTCTCATAATTTTGTAATAGAAATAATTGATGATAAAATAAATAAAATCAAATGATCCTATTCTCAAAATTTGAGAGAACTCAAATATGAAAATAACGAAATCCCCAACTCTCTCCGTGGGTCCTTGAGTTGCGTAGAATTTCTAGGATCAACCAAAATGCAAAATAAAATATGCTATGCAATGATGATCTAATGTATAACATTCCAAATTGAAAATTTGGGATGTTAAAACGTGGCTAGGCGTCGGGCAAGAACCACATCACACCTTTTTTTGCGAATGAACGACACCACACCTTCGCTCTCCATCTCCTCCTTGTACCACACCTGTCATGGCCTCCAGCTCCAAAGTCTTGTAGGATGGTCTCTTCGACGAGCATAAGAAGGAGCCCTCCAGCATTGCAGTGCCCTGGGTTGCCCGGTGAGATAGTCGGATGCAGGATGGCATGTTGGCAAGCTTTCCGGAGCTGGCGCGACCGCCCTTGCCAAGTCGTTCTCGCCCGTTCAGGCTAGCGAACGCCTTCTACCGGCAAACCCACGTGCAAGCAATGGTGGCAACACGTCCGGTGTTAACCCATAAGTATAGGGAATCCGTTGTAGCCCTTTCGATAAATAAGATGTCGAACCCAGCCACAAGCTAAAGGTAGAATTAATATTCTCTCAAGTTTTATCGACCACCGATACAAATCTATGCACACTAACGTTCGCTTTACCTAAAACAAGAAACAAAAACTACTTTGTAGGAGTGATGGGATACGTTTGCAAGATAATAAAGGTGTTGTTTTAAATAAAGAACAATAAAATAAATATATATAGCAAGTATGGACAAGTGGTGTTAGGATGTGCGAAAAATGTCCCTAAGCAATTGGATATGAAACGTGTGATACTCATCATACTTGGACAGACCGAAGCTAACATACTTTTTGTACTTTGATCATATGTTCTTATGATTGTAACTCTAGCAAACATCCACAAATACTAAAGCTTCATTAATGTAAAACCCAACCATGGGATGAAGTCAAAAGTTGAAAGTGCTAGTTATCGACTAGAGGGGGGGTGAATAGGCGATTTTTATGAAAGTCTTCAAAACACGAGGTCTTTGAAGACAAACAGGTGAAAGGAACCTATTGATATACAGTGGAAGATAGACTACACTAGACAAGCCATAGTCAAGTAAGCAATAAAGTGAAAGTACGAAGACTATCAGCAGCTAGGTAGATTGGATCTGAATGGAAGACAGTATGAAGCCAAACATGTAATTGTCTTCACACGGTGAAGTCAATCAGATCAGGTAAGTAAGCAATGACTTCACGAAGACAAACTGAAATGTAAAAGGTGTTGGGGAACGTAGTAATTTCAAAAAAATTCCTACGCACACGCAAGATCATGGTGATGCATAGCAACGAGAGGAGAGAGTGTTGTCTACGTACCCTTGTAGACCGGAAGAGGAAGCGTTAGCACAACGCAGTTGATGTAGTCGTACGTCTTCACGGCCCGACCGATCAAGCACCGAAACGACGGCACCTCCGAGTTCTAGCACACGTTCAGCTCGATAACGATCCCCGGACTCCGATCCAGCAAAGTGTCGGGGAAGAGTTCCGTCAGCACGATGGCGTGGTGACGATCTTGATGTTCTACCGTCTCAGGGCTTCGCCTAAGCACCGCTATAATATTATCGAGGATTATGCTGGAAGGGGGCACCACACACGGCTAAGAGATCAATGATCAATTGTTGTGTCTTTGGGGTGCCCCCCTGCACCCGTATATAAAGGAGCAAGGGAGGAGGAGGCCGGCCCTAGGAGGGGGCGCGCCAAGTGTGGAGTCCTACTAGGACTCCCTAGTCCTAGTAGGATTCCACCTCCCATATGGAATAGGAAAAGAGGAAGGGAAAATGAGAAGGAAGGAAGGGGGCGCCCCCCTTCCCTAGTCCAATTCGGACCAGACCAAGGGAAGGGGTGCGGCCACCCTTGAGGCCCTTTTCCTTCTTTCCCGTATGGCCCAATAAGGCCCAATACGTATTCCCGTAACTCTCCGGTACTCTGAAAAATACCCGAATCACTCAGAACCTTTCCGATGTCCGAATATAGTCGTCCAATATATCGATCTTTACGTCTCGACCATTTCGAGACTCCTTGTAATGTCCCCGATCTCATACAGGACTCCGAACTCCTTCGGTACATCAAAACTCATAAACTCATAGTATAACTGTCATCGAAACCTTAAGCGTGCGGACCCTACGGGTTCGAGAACAATGTAGACATGACCGAGACACGTCTCCGGTCAATAACCAATAGCGAAACCTGGATGCTCATATTGGCTCCCACATATTCTATGAAGATCTTTATCGGTCAGACCGCATAACAACATACGTTGTTCCCTTTGTCATCGGTATGTTACTTGCCCGAGATTCGATCGTCGGTATCTCAATACCTAGTTCAATCTCGTTACCGGCAAGTCTCTTTACTCATTCCATAATACATCATCCTGCAACTAACTCATTAGTTGCAATGCTTGCAAGGCTTAAGTGATGTGCATTACCGAGATGGCCCAGAGATACCTCTCCGACAATCGGAGTGACAAATCGTAATCTCGAAATACGCCAACCCAACAAGTACCTTCGGAGACACCTGTAGAGCACCTTTATAATCACCCAGTTACGTTGTGACGTTTGGTGGCACACAAAGTGTTCCTCCGGTAAACGGGAGTTGCATAATCTCATAGTCATAGGAACATGTATAAGTCATGAAGAAAGCAATAGCAACAAACTAAACGATCAAGTGCTATGCTAACGGAATGGGTCAAGTCAATCACATCATTCTCCTAATGATGTGATCCCGTTAATCAAATGACAACTCATGTCTATGGTTAGGAAACATAACCATCTTTGATCAACGAGCTAGTCAAGTAGAGGCATACTAGTGACACTCTGTTTGTCTATGTATTCACACATGTATTATGTTTCCGGTTAATACAATTCTAGCATGAATAATAAACATTTATCATGATATAAGGAAATAAATAATAACTTTATTATTGCCTCTAGGGCATATTTCCTTCAGTCTCCCACTTGCACTAGAGTCAATAATCTAGTTCATATCGCCATGTGATTTAATACCAATTGTTCACATCACCATGTGATTAACACCCATAGTTCACATCGACATGTGACCAACACCCAAAGGGTTTACTAGAGTCAATAATCTAGTTCACATCGCTATGTGATTAACACCCAAAGAGTACTGAGGTGTGATCATGTTTTGCTTGTGAGAGAAGTTTAGTCAACGGGTCTGCCACATTCAGATCCATAAGTATTTTGCAAATTTCTATGTCAACAATGCTCTGCACAGAGCTACTCTAGCTAATTGCTCCCACTTTCAATATGTATCCAGATTGAGATTTAGAGTCATCTGGATCAGTGTCAAAATTTGCATCGACGTAACCCTTTACGAAGAACCTTTTGTCACTTCCATAATCGAGAAACATATCCTTATTCCACTAAGGATAATTTTGACAAATGTCCAGTGATCTACTCCTAGATCACTATTATACTCCTTTGCCAAACTCAGGGCAGGGTATACAATAGGTCTGGTACACAGCATGGCATACTTTATAGAACCTATGGCTGAGGCATAGGGAATGACTTTTCATTCTCTCTCTATCTTCTGCCGTGGTCAGGTTTTGAGTCTTACTCAACTTCACACCTTGTAACATAGGCAAGAACTCCTTCTTTGACTGTTCCATTTTGAACTACTTCAAAATCTTGTCAAGGTATGTACTCATTGAAAAACTTATCAAGCGTCTTGATCTATCTCTATAGATCTTGATGCTCAATATGTAAGCAACTTCACCAAGGTCTTTCTTTGAAAAACTCCTTTCAAACATTCCTTTATGCTTTGCAGAATAATTATACATCATCTTCGATCAACAATATGTCATACATATACTTATCAGAAATGCTGTAGTGCTCCCACTCACTTTCTTGTAAATACAGGCTTCACCGCAAGTCTGTATAAAACTATATGCTTTGATCAACTTATCAAAGCGTATATTCCAACTCCGAGATGCTTGCACCAGTCCATAGATGGATCGCTGGAGCTTGCATATTTTGTTAGTACCTTTAGGATTGACAAAACCTTCTGGTTGCATCATATACAACTCTTCTTTAATAAATCCATTAAAGAATACAGTTTTGATTATCCATTTGCCACATTTCATAAAATGCGACAATTGTTAACATGATTCGGACAGACTTAAGCATAGATACGAGTGAGAAACTCTCATCGTAGTCAACACCTTGAATTTGTCAAAAACCTTTTTGCGACAATTCTAGCTTTGTAGATAGTAACACTACTATCAGCGTCCGTCTTCCTCTTGAAAATCCATTTAATCTCAATGGCTCGCCGATCAATGGGCAAGTCAATCAAAGTCCATACTTTGTTCTCATACATGGATCTCATCTCAGATTTCATGGCCTCAAGTCATTTCGTGGAATCTGGGCTCATCATCGCTTCCTAATAGTTCGTAGGCTCGTCATGGTCAAGTAACATGACCTCCAGAACAGGATTACCGTACCACTCTGGTGCGGATCTCACTCTGGTTTACCTACGGGGTTCGGTAGCAACTTGATCTGAAGTTACATGATCATCATCATTAGCTTCCTCACTAATTGGTGTAGTAGTCACAGGAACATATTTCTGTGATGAACTACTTTCCAATAAGGGAGCAGGTACAGTTACCTCATCAAGTTCTACTTTCCTCCCACTCACTTCTTTCGAGAGAAACTCCTTCTCTAGAAAGGATCCATTCTCAGCAACGAATAACTTGCCTTCGGATCTGTGATAGAAGATGTACCCAACAATTTCTTTTGGGTATCCTATGAAGATTTACTTCTCCGATTTGGGTTCGAGCTTATCATGTTGAAACTTTTTCACATAAGCATCGCAGTCCCAAACTTTAAGAAACGACAGCTTAGGTTTCTCGCCAAACCACAGTTCATACGGTGTCATCTCCACGGATTTAGATGGTGCCCTATTTAACGTGAATGTAGTTGTCTCTAATGTATAACCCCAAAACGATAGTGGTAGATCGATAAGAGACATCATAGATCGCACCATACTAATAAAACACGGTTACGACGTTCGGACACACCATTACACTCTGGTGTTCCAGGTGGCGTGAGTAGTGAAACTATTTCACATTGTTTTAACTGAAGGCCAAACTCTAACTGAAATATTTTACCTCTGCGATCATATCGTAGAAACTTTTATTTTCTTATTACGATGATTCTATACTTCACTCTGAAATTCTTTGAACTTTTCAAATATTTCAGACTTGTGTTTCATTAAGTAGATATACCCATATCTGCTCAAATCATCTGTGAAGGTCAGAAAATAACGATACTTGCCACGAGCCTTAACACTCATCGGACCGCATACATCAGTATGTATTATTTCCAATAAGTCAGTTGCTCGCTCCATTGTTCCGGAGAACAGAGTCTTAGTCATCTTGCCCATGAGGCATGGTTCGCAAGCATCAACTGATTCATAATCAAGTGATTCCAAAAACCCATCAGCATGGATTTTCTTCATGCGCTTTACACCAATATGATTTAAATGACATTGCCACAAATAAGTTGCACTATCATTATTAACTTTGCATCTTTTGGCTTCAATATTATGAATATGTGTATCACTATGATCGAGATCCAACAAACCATTTTCATTGGGTGTATGACCATAGAAAGTTTTATTCATGTAAACAGAACAACAATTATTCTCTAGTTTACATGAATAACCGTATTGCAATAAACATGATCCAATCATATTCATGCTCAACGCAAATACTAAATAACATTTATTTTAGGTTCAACACTAATCCCGAAAGTATAGGAAGTGTGCGATGATGATCATATCAATCTTGGAACCACTTCCAACACACATCGTCACTTCACCCTTAACTAGTCTCTGTTCGTTCTGCAACTCCCGTTTCGAGTTACTACTCTTAGCAACTGAACCAGTATCAAATACTAAGGGGTTGCCACGAACACTAGTAAAATACACATCAATAATATGTATATCAAATATACATTTGTTCACTTTGCCATCCTTCTTATCTGCCAAATACTTGGGGCAGTTCCGCTTCCAGTGACGAGTCCCTTTGCAGTAGAAGCATTTAGTCCCAGGCTTAGGACCAGACTTGGGCTTCTTCTCTTGAGCAGCAACTTGCTTGCCATTCTTCTTGAAGTTCCCTTTCTTTCCCTTTGCCCTTTTCTTGAAACTAGTGGTCTTGTTAATCATCAACACTTGATGCTCTTTCTTGATTTCTACCTTCATCGCTTTCATCATCATGAAAAGCTCGGGAATCATTTTCATCATCCCTTGCATACTATAGTTCATCACGAAGTTCTACTGACTTGGTGATGGTGACTAGAGAATTCTGTCAATCACTATTTTATCTGGAAGATTAACTCCCACTTGATTCAAGTGATTATAGTACCCAGAAAATCTGAGCACATGCTCACTCCTTGAGCTATTCTCCTCCATATTTTAGCTATAGAACTTGTTGGAGACTTCATATCTCTCAACTTGGGTATTTGCTTGAAATATTAACTTCAACTCCTGGAACATCTCATATGTTCCATGACGTCCAAAACGTCTTTGAAGTCCCGATTCTAAGCCGTTAAGCATGGTGCACTAAACTATCAAGTAGTCATCATATTGAGCTAGCCAAACATTCAGAACGTCTGCATCTGCTCCTGCAATAGGTCTGTCACCTAGTGGTGCATCAAGGACATAATTCTTCGGTGCAGCAATGAGGATAATCCTCAGATCACGGATCCAATCCGCATCATTTCTACTAACATTTTTCAACTTAGTTTTCTCTAGGAACATATAAAAATTAAACGGGGAGCAATATCGCGAGCTATTGATCTACAACATAGATATGCTAATACTACCAGGACTAAGTTCATGATAAATTAAAGTTCAATTAATCATATTACTTAAGAACTCCCACTTAGACAGACATCCCTCTAATCTTCTAAGTGATCACGTGATCCATATCAACTAAACCATGTCCGATCATCACGTGAGATGGAGTAGTTTCAATGGTGAACATCACTATGTTGATCATATCTACTATATGATTCACTCTCGACCTTTCGGTCTCCGTGTTCCAAGGCCATATATGCTAGGCTCGTCAAGTTTAACCTGAGTATTCCGCGTGTGCAACTGTTTTGCACCAGTTGTATTTGAACGTAGAGCCTATCACACCCGATCATCACGTGGTGTCTCAGCACGAAGAACTTTCGCAACGGTGCATATTCCGGGAGAACACTTATACCTTGATAATTTAGTGAGAGATTATCTTATAAAGCTACCGCCGAACTAAGCAAAATAAGATGCATAAAAGATAAACATCACATGCAATCAATATAAGTGATATGATATGGCCATCATCATCTTGTACTTGTGATCTCCATCTCCGAAGTACCGTCATGATCACCATCATCACCGGCATGACACCTTGATCTCCATCGTAGCATCGTTGTCGTCTCGCCAATCTTATGCTTCCACGACTATCACTACCGCTTAGTGATAAAGCAAAGCATTACAGCGCGATTGCATTGCATACAATAAAGCGACAACCATATGGCTCCTGCCAGTTGCCGATAACTCGGTTACAAAACATGATCATCTCATGCAATAAAATTTAGCATCATGTCTTGACCATATCACATCACAACATGCCCTACAAAAACAAGTTAGACGTCCTCTACTTTGTTGTTGCAAGTTTTACGTGGCTGCTACGGGCTTAGCAAGAACCGTTCTTACCTACGCATCAAAACCACAACGATAGTTTGTCAAGTTGGTGCTGTTTTAACCTTCGCAAGGACTGGGCGTAGCCACACTCGGTTCAACTAAAGTTGGAGAAACTGACACCCGCCGGCCACCTGTGTGCAAAGCACGTCGTTAGAACCAGTCTCGCGTAAGCATACGCGTAATGTCGGTCCGGGCCGCTTCATCCAACAATACCGCCGAACCAAAGTATGACATGCTGGTAAGCAGTATGACTTATATCGCCCACAACTCACTTGTGTTATACTCGTGCATAACATCAACGCATAAAACCTAGGCTCGGATGCCACTGTTGGGGAACGTAGTAATTTCAAAAAAATTCCTACGCACACGCAAGATCATGGTGATTCATAGCAACGAGAGGAGAGAGTGTTGTCTACGTACCCTCGTAGACCGGAAGCGGAAGTGTTAGCACAACGTGGTTGATGTAGTCATACGTCTTCATGGCCCGACCGATCAAGCACCGAAACCACGACACCTCTGAGTTCTAGCACACGTTCAGCTCGATGACGATCCCCGGACTCCGATCCAGCAAAGTGTCGGGGAAGAGTTCCGTCAGCACGACGGCGTGGTGACGATCTTGATGTTCTACCGTTGTAGGGCTTTGCCTAAGCACCGCTACAATATTATCGAGGATTATGCTGGAAGGGGGCACCACACACGGCTAAGAGATCAATGATCAATTGTTGTGTCTTTGGGGTGCCCCCTGCACCCGTATATAAAGGAGCAAGGGAGGAGAAGGCCGGCCCTAGGAGGGGGCGCGCCAAGTGTGGAGTCCTACTAGGACTCCCTAGTCCTAGTAGGATTCCACCTCTCATATGGAATAGGAAAAGAGGAAGGGAAAAGGAGAAGGAAGGAAGGGGGCGCCCCCCTTCCCTAGTCCAATTCGGACCAGACCAAGGGAAGGGGTGCGGCCACCCTTGAGGCCCTTTTCCTTCTTTCCCGTATGACCCAATAAGGCCCAATACGTATTCCCGTAACTCTCCGGTACTCTGAAAAATACCCGAATCACTCGGAACCTTTCCGATGTCCGAATATAGTCTTCTAATATATCGATCTTTACGTCTCGACCATTTCGAGACTCCTCGTCATGTCCCCGATCTCATCCGGGACTCCGAACTCCTTCGGTACATCAAAACTCATAATATAACTGTCATCGAAACCTTAAGCGTGCGGACCCTACGGGTTCGAGAACAATGTAGACATGACCGAGACACGTCTCCGGTCAATAACCAATAGCGGAACCTGGATGCTCATATTGGCTCCCACATATTCTACGAAGATCTTTATCGGTCAGACCGCATAACAACATACGTTGTTCCCTTTGTCATCGGTATGTTACTTGCCCGAGATTCGACGTCGGTATCTCAATACCTAGTTCAATCTCGTTACCGGCAAGTCTCTTTACTCGTTCCGTAATACATCATCCTGCAACTAACTCATTAGTTGCAATGCTTGCAAGGCTTAAGTGATGTGCATTACCGAGAGGGCCCAGAGATACCTCTCCGACAATCGGAGTGACAAATCCTAATCTCGAAATACGCCAACCCAACAAGTACCTTCGGAGACACCTGTAGAGCACCTTTATAATCACCCAGTTACGTTGTGACGTTTGGTGGCACACAAAGTGTTCCTCCGGTAAATGGGAGTTGCATAATCTCATAGTCATAGGAACATGTATAAGTCATGAAGAAAGCAATAGCAACAAACTAAATGATCAAGTGCTATGCTAACGGAATGGGTCAAGTCAATCACATCATTCTCCTAATGATGTGATCCCGTTAATCAAATGACAACTCATGTCTATGGTTAGGAAACATAACCATCTTTGATCAACGAGCTAGTCAAGTAGAGGCATACTAGTGACACTCTATTTGTCTATGTATTCACACATGCATTATGTTTCCGGTTAATACAATTCTAGCATGAATAATAAACATTTATCATTATATAAGGAAATAAATAATAACTTTATTATTGCCTCTAGGTCATATTTCCTTCAAAAGGAAGTGGGGGATAGAACCAGTAGCTTGGTGAAGACAAGGATTTGGTAGACCAGTTCCAGTTGCTATGACAACTGTACGTCTGGTTAGTGAAGCTGAGATTGAACTCAGAAGACCACGTCTTCACCTTATTCCCCTTGAGCTAAGGACACCTAGTCCTCGCCCAATCACTCTGGTAAGTCTTCAAGGTAGACTTCCAAACCTTCACAGACTTCATTCACCGGTGATCCACAATGGCTCTTGGATGCTCAGAACGCGATGCCTAACCGGCTGGAGGATTCTGAAGGAAATATGCCCTAGAGGCAATAATAAAGTTGTTATTTATATTTCCTTATATGATGATACATGTTTATTATGCATGCTAGAATTGTATTAATCGGAAACTTGATACATGTGTGAGTACATAGACAAAACAAAGTGTCCCTAGTATGTCTCTACTTGACTAGCTCGTTAATCAAAGATGGTTAAGTTTCCTGACCATAGACATGTGTTGTCATTTGATGAACGGGATCACATCATTAGAGAATGATGTGATGGACAAGAACCATCCGTTAGCTTAGCATAATGATCGTTATGTTTTATTGCTATTGCTTTCTTCATGACTTATACATATTCTTTTGACTATGAGATTATGCAACTCCCGAATACCGGAGGAACACCTTGTGTGCTATCAAACGTCACAATGTAACTCAATGATTATAAAGATGCTCTATAGGTGTCTCGAAAGGTGTTTGTTGGGTTGGCATAGATCGAGATTAGGATTTGTCACTCCGAGTATCGGAGAGGTATCTCTGGGCCCTCTCGGTAATGCACATCACGATAAGCCTTGCAAGCAATGTGACTAATGAGTTATTTGCGGGATGATGCATTACGGAACGAGTAAAGAGACTTGCCGGTAATGAGATTGAACTAGGTATAAAGATACTGACGATCGAATCTTGGGCAAGTAACATACCGATGACAAAGGGAATGACGTATGTTGTCATTGCGGTTTGACCGATAAAGTTCTTCATAGAATATGTAGGAATCAATATGAGCATCCAGGTTCCGCTACTGGTTATTGATCGGAGATGTGTCTCGGTCATGTCTACATAGTTCTCGAACCCGTAAGGTCTGCACGCTTAACGTTCAATGACGATTTGTATTATGAGTTATGTGTTTTGGTGACCGAAGATTGTTCGGAGTCCCGAATGAGATCACGGACATGACGAGGAGTCTCGAAATGGCCGAGAGGTAAAGATTGATATATTGGACGATGGTATTCAGACATCGGAATGGTTTCGGAATGTTTCGGGTATTTATTGGAGTACCGGAAGGTTACCGAAACCCCCCGGGGAAGTAATGGGCCAACATGGTCCATAGGGGAGAGAGAGGGAAGCCCACAAGGGGAGGCCCCCTCATGGGTTGTCCGAATTGGACAAGGGGAAGGGGGCACGGCCCCTGTCGGTGTCAAAACTGGCGGATCTCGGGTAGGGGGTCCCAAACTATGCGTCTAGGCGGATGGTAACAGGAGACAAGGGACACGATGTTTTTACCCAGGTTCGGGCCCTCTCGATGGAGGTAAAACCCTACTCCTGCTTGATTAATATTGATGATATGGGTAGTACAAGAGTAGATCTACCACGAGATCAAGGAGGCTAAACCCAAGAAGCTAGCCTATGGTATGATTGTCCTTCGTCCTACGGACTAAAAACCCTCCGGTTTATATAGACACCGGAGAGGGCTAGGGTTACACAGAGTCGGTTACAATGGTAGGAGATCTACATATCCGTATCGCCAAGCTTGCCTTCCACGCCAAGGAAAGTCCCTTCCGGACACGGGATGAAGTCTTTAATCTTGTATCTTCATAGTCCAGGAGTCCGGCCGAAGGTATAGTCCGGCTATCCAGACACCCCCTAATCCAGGACTCCCTCAGTAGCCCCTGAACCAGGCTTCAATGACGACGAGTCTGGCGCGCAAATTGTCTTCGGCATTGCAAGGCGGGTTCCTTCTCCAAGTACTTCATAGAAGATTTTGAACACAAAGGTAGTGTCCGGCTCTACAAAATAAGTTTCCACATATTGCCATAGAGAGAATAATATTTACACAAATCTAATCTGCTGACGTATTTCGTAGCGTGACATCACACCACGGCCAAGTCTTTATTCAAATCGTTTTACTGTCCCACCTCAGCGCGTTTAGCGAGGCGGTTTCCTTGGCACGTCTTGTCAAAGCAGAGATCGTGTCCCCTTATTCCGAGATTCTCATCAATACGGGCGTGGGTAACCCAGTCGTACCCGTTGGTATGTTTTCTCGATCAAAGGCGAGTCCCAAACGGTCACGGGGAGGGCCCTTGGTATTCAACCTCTTATAAAGAGACCAAGGCCTTACTCCTTTCTTTCAATCTCAAACGAGTTCGCCCTTCGCCTCGAGTTCCAACACCCAAGGCTCCAGATTTCAGGCGCTTCGGACCTTCGACAATGTCCGGTTCCGACCTTCGAGGCCGATGGATGCCCTCCTCCGTCACGGAGGAGGACGTGCTGAAGTTGAGAGAGGCCAGGTTCTTGACCGGCGAAATCTTGCATAGGCTGCCTGCTCAAGGGCAGGTCATTCCCACTCCCAAGCCCGGTGAGAGTGTGGTGTTCATGTCTCACTTCCTTCGGGGGCTAGGCTTCCCGACGGATCCCTTCATGAGGGGGCTCATGTTTTATTATGGGCTGGAATTTCACGACTTAGCTCCGGAGTCCATCCTCCATATTTCCTCATTCATCATCGTGTGTGAAGCCTTTCTCCGTATTACTCCTCACTTCGGGCTATGGCTCAAGACCTTCAAAGTAGAGCCGAAGATGATCGAGGGATGGCACGCGGAGTGTGGAGGTGCTTTTATAAGCAAGAATGCTGGTGCTCCATGGCCTGAGGGCTCTTTTAAAGGGGAGTCCAACTTATGGCAACGAGAGTGGTTTTATATCACAGCTCCCAGGAGCACCAAGTGGGTGGTGCTGCCTACTTTCCACTCGGGTCCCTTGCCACGATTGGCGTCATGGGTCAATAAGGGGCTGGACTGGGGGTCGGCAAAGGACGTGCCCCTGTTGCAGGGCCGCATCCGAGATCTCCTAGAAAGAGACATCAGTCTGGTCGTGGTGACGCGGGTTATGTTAATTCGCCGAGTTCCGCCCTGCAAACGTCGCCCCCTCCGCCTGTGGGAGTTCAACCTGGAGGGACCACGAGTTCTCCAACATTTTCTTGGCATGACGCCTGTGGAGATGTACAAATTGTTCTTCGGACCACAAGTAGTGTGTCCGGATTCTACGGAGGACGCAGGTTTGAGCTGCAATCGTCCGGATACTCAAGTAAGTAGCCTTGTGCCCGGACTCGCTATCCGTATATTTATCATAAAATTGCCCCTAAAAGAGTTGTCCTTTAAACAGGAGTGGATAGCAAAAGCAAAGCTAATCAGGTGTCCGGCCCCCCTCCCTGAGACCACGCCGGATCCCGTGCTAGTCAGGATGTTGGAGGTTGTGCCTTCGGAGGAAAGCGAGGGAGGGGACAAGGAAGCTACAGCCTCCTCGAAGAAGGTTGTCCGAAAGGGAGGAATCAAAAATTCCTCTCCTCAGGGGAAGAAGAGGACCTCCTCTGACGACCCAGAGACCATGGCCTCAAAGCAGGGGAAGAAATCTTCGTCAGAGGGTCCTGCGCCGGGGGATACTTCGGCCGAATTATGCCCTCAAGGGGATCAGCCCTCCACCGAGCCATAAGTAGAGAGGAGTTTTTCTTTTTAAGAAATGAGAGAAATCCTTGTGTTATATCTGAGAAGAGTAATCGAAAATTTACCTTGTAGCTCGGGCCTTAGCCCTTCTCAGCAGAGCTCGTCTTTGGGGGATCTTCTTCCGGAGATGATGGAGAGCGGAACGCCCCCCCTGCCATACCGCCTTGCGAGGCGGGCGATCCTGAGGTATCGTCGCGGAGGGTTTCTCCGAATCCGGCAGGGCCGGAAGGTAGTCATATGGCCCCCAAAGCCCTCCGCGTCCGGCCTTCGAAAAGGGCCATCGGACGAGTCCGACACCGTCTGGTGCACGGTCGGAGGAGCTGAAGGATCTGCTAGGGCGAGCATCTATCTTAGAGGAGCACCGTGCATTGATGGGTACGGTGATTGAGAGGATTTCATCCGCGGAGAGCGGATTGCACGAGGCCGTCAGGAGTTTACTGACAGGTTTTGAGGTACGCGAAATAATGTACCCTTTTTGGACAGTTGCACATAAATAAGATGCGCCCTGTGTAGATAGTAGCCCCTGAGACTCTGTGCGTTGTCAAAAGTGACGGCGCGCAGAGGATCATAATCCCAGGTCTAATATGCCGCCTTCATACATAGGTGGCGAAGTGTCGGGTGGCCAGCCGGACTGATGAATTTGCCGAGCTAAAGCGGCAACTTGACGTTGCAGATGCCGACATCGTGCTTGTCAACAAGCGGCTTGACGAGGCACAAGGTATGTAATTACTCCGGCGGCACCTGGTAAGAGGAGCTTTATGCCAGTATCTTACAATGTGTGCGCTTGATGCAGATGGTGCTGCTGCCATGGAGAATCTTTGGGCGGAACTTGCCCGAGCCAAGGAGCAAGCCAGGAAAAGTGATGCGGCTGCCGGAAAGGCAATTGAAGAGCTGAAAGCCGAACAGGCTGCTCACTGCCGAAGCAAGAAGGAAATGGCCGAGATGGCTGTGAAGCTGAAGAGCGCTGCTGACCGTTGCAAGCTTCTTGAAAAATAAGATCGGGCGGAACAGATGGACCTGGAGAAGGCCGTTGCCGATGCCAAGGATGCTCGCTCTGTGATGAGAGCTATGAAGGAGGAGCTGCGTCAGGCCGGAGAGATCGCGGCTGGAAAGCCCTTTATGCTGCGGAGGAAGTTCTGTGATCCTAAACATGCTCCGTTAGACCGGATGTGGAGTACGGCGGACACCTATCTGGATTTGGCAGCGAGTGTCGCAGATGCGGTCGAACACTTCCGAGATCAAGAAGATCGCGAAGTGGAAAAGCTCTTTTGGTCGCAGTTCCACAATCCGGAGCGTCCACTGTCATTAGCCGATCGTTTGGCCGAATGGGCCGAGCTAAATAGGTTGTCCAGACTCGCCATGAAGTATGTCATGAGTCATCTGTGGCCAGAGAGGCCAGAGCCGAAAAGTTATTTCAACTTGGTGCAGCAGTTCCTTGGTGCGGTGCCGCATATCAATGCGATGAAGAGGTCAGCGTGCATAGAGGGTGCGCGGATGGCTCTTGCCCGTGTCAAGACATACTGGGCGGAAATGGAGGCCACCGCTTTTGCATCCCCAGACTCGGATGGAAGCCGAGTACCTGCCGAGCACTATTTTCAGGAAGTTCTGCAAGGCGCTCGTTTAATAGACACGCAGTGCTCGAAGGATACTATATTCGAATAGCATATATTATTGTAAAACAATATTTTGATAAATTGTAGAAGCTTTTTATACTTGTGTAACACCCCGGATGTAATTTACCTAATATGTACTCCAACTCTTGCCGTTTCCGGCGCTAAGTTATTTTATTTCCTTGGTTTCGGGTTTTTGTCTCCGTGTGTCGTTGTCGTTGTCATGCATCTCATATCATGTCATCATGTGCATTGTATTTGCATACATGTTCGTCTCATGCATCCGAGCATTTTCCCCGTTGTCCGTTTTGCATTCCGGCGCTCCTATCTCCTCCGGTGGTCCTTTCTACCTTCTTTTCGTGTGTGGGGGTTAAACATTTCCGGATTGGACCGAGACTTGCCAAGCGGCCTTGGTTTACTACCGGTAGACCGCCTGTCAAGTTTCGTATCTTTTGGACTTCATTTGATACTCCAACGGTTAACCGAGGGACCGAAAAGGCCTCGTGTGTGTTGAAGCCCAACACCCTCCCAATTTGGCCCAAAACCCTCTCCATCATCTAGAGCGTTCGATCACGATCGCGTGGCCCAAAACCGCACCTCATTTGGACTCTCCTAGCTCCATCTATGCCTATATAAAGAACCCCCTCCGAAATTCACGGGTGAAACCCTAACCATTTTCCTTCTTCGCCGCCGGACAAATTCATCCCACCGACGGACGCGTCCGACTTGCCCCGCCGCCGCCACGTGTCGCCTCCCCATTGGCCCGGCCACATCTCCTCCGTCGCCGGCCCGCGGAGCCCGCTGCCGGCCCTCCCGCGCCGCCAACCGGGCCGCGCCCCGCCGCCACCTACCTCCCTCGTCGCGCCGCCCGTACTTCGCCCTGCCCGCCCGACGCTGCCCTTCGCCGCCATCGCCGGCCACCATCGTCCGACGACTACCGCAAGTCCGGCCGGCCGCCGCGCGCCGTCCCTCGTCGTCCTCTGTCGTCCCGTACCTCCCTGGCCCAAGCTCCGGCCGGCCCCGCTCGATCCGGTCGCCTCCTCCTCTCCTCGACAAGTCCCTAGCGCAACTCCGGCGAACAGTGATTCCGGCGAGCACCACGAAGTCCGTGCACGATCTGGATCCAGATCTGGATCTTGAGGTTGACCTAATTTTGCCCGAAACCCTAGATATTTTGCGTTTTTCATCGTGCTATAACTCCGCATCCGTAGCTCCGTTTTGCGCGTGTACCATATCAAAATGTTCGACTCAGAGTGTACATCATTTCATCTCATTGCATCATTTTCATTTGAGCTCATCTTGATGCCCGAAATGCTGTTGGAAGAGAGCTATTTGAGTTAATTTTCAGATCTGCTGCATCAAATAGCTATTTGTCATTTTTGCCATGATTAATGTGTGCATGATATGCTCCTAAGCTCTACATGTGTTTTGTTATATGCCATGCCATCTTTACAGAGGTTCTTACCATGTATTTTTGTGATATGTGTAGTGACTAGCACAAGCTTGCAAAGTAGTGCATTCGTTAATGCTAATTTCAGGGACTTAGAAATTTCACGAAGTCCTTGATCTGTTTTTATCAATATGCCATATGTTCATGTTGTTTCCTAGTGATCCGTGCCTCTTTTGAGGATGATCAATAAGGATGATTTGTTAATATTGTGGTGCTCTATCCATCCATGTCCTTGTTTGCATTTATGGAGCACCCTAGCTTGAGTCAATCGATCTCTACTTTTACTATTTCGTGAATCCTGGCAGATTGTTTACTTGTTAGCGATTTTGCCGAGGATGCTGTTGTTGATCCGTGCATGCTATGTTGTTGTTCTTGCCATGTCTAGCTTCTATAACATGTATTCTTGTTGGGTTTATGCTTAGTTTGTCATTTCATGCTCTTTAGTGAGTGCATCGAGCTCGTGAACATGCCTACTCGTTAACAGATTTGCATGCTCCAGTTTTTCACTAAGTCTGTAATCTGATTATGTTTTTGCAATGTTCGCATGCTTGCAATTGTATTTTCTGATCCCTTTTGGCTCAAGGTCACTAAGGGACTTTTGGTAAGCTCTTTGAGTAGCTTCATGTCATGCCTTGCTTTGCCATGTTAAGTTGCTGTAGCATGTAGTTTTCATGCTCCAAAGTGTGCTACCTGATCTGAAATTCCAAACTTGCGTTAATTTCACCAAGTCTGAAACCTGTTTACCATTTGCACTTTTGCCATGCTTGTTTGAACCTGTTAATGGATGAATTGGCCGTAGCTCAGTGTTCATATTTTGTCAAGCATCATGAGTGGATCCCTTCCATGTATGTTTTGGTCTTGTTTGAGTGCCGTAGCATATTTATCTTGATGCATTTAGATGGCTACTTGCTGTTTATCGCAGACCGGTGCCATATTTTGTTTTGCTTGCCATTTCCAAACCGTGCATCCGATTCCGGCGATCTTTATATCGATTTCAACCGAAATCACCTCACATTTCTAGTGGCACTCTTGGATTTCCAAGTTGAGGCCAGGTTCAATCATTCCTTGTCAAATCTTGCATATGCATCACATATCGCATCCCGCATAGCATACCATGTTTGCATCATGTTGTTCGAGCATTGCACGTGGTTAATTGTGTTCCTTTTGCTTGTTTGTATTGTTTGGGTAGAGCCGGGAGACGAGTTCGCTAACGAGGAGCCCGTTGATTTTGCTTTCGAGGATCCAGTCAACTCTGACAACTTTGCAGGCAAGATGATCATACCCTCGAAATCACTTCTATCTTTGCTTGCTAGATGCTCGCTCTTTTGCTATGCCTATGCTACGATGCCTACCACTTGCTTATCATGCCTCCCAAATTGCCATGTCAAACCTCTAACCCACCATGTCCTAGCAAACCATTGATTGGCTATGTTACCGCTTTGCTCAGCCCCTCTTATAGCGTTGCTAGTTGCAGGTGAAGATTGGAGATCGTTCCTTGTTGGAACATTGTTTATTATTGGAATATCACTATATTATCTTGTTATCTTAAATGCATCTATATACTTGGTAAAGGGTGGAAGGCTCGGCCTTTTGCCTAGTGTTTTGTTCCACTCTTGCCGCCCTAGTTTCCGTCATATCGGTGTTATGTTCCCGGATTTTGCGTTCCTTACGCGGTTGGGTGATAATGGGAACCCCTTGACAGTTCGCCTTGAATAAAACTCCTCCAGCAATGCCCAACCTTGGTTTTACCATTTGCCACCTAGCCTCTTTTTCCCTTGGGTTTCCGGAGCCCAAGGTTCATCTTATTTAAACCCCCCGGGCCAGTGCTCCTCTGAGTGTTGGTCCACCTCGTTAGGCGCCGGTGGCCACCAGGGGCAACTCTGGGCTGGCCTACCGGAAGTTTGGACAATCTGAGTGTGCCCTGAGAACGAGATATGTGCAGCTCCTATCGGGATTTGTCGGCACATTCGGGCGGTGTTGCTGGACTTGTTTTATCTTTGTCGAGGTTGTCTTGTAGAACCGGGATGCCGAGTCTGATCGGAATGTCTCGGGAGAAGGTATATCCTTCGTTGACCGTGAGAGCTTGTGATGGGCTAAGTTGGGACTCCCCTGCAGGGATTTGAACTTTTGAAAGCCATGCCCACGGTTATGGGCAGATGGGAATTTGTTAATACCCGGTTGTAGATAACATGAACCTAAACTTAATTAAAATGAATCAACCGCGTGTGTTACCGTGATGGTCTCTTCTCGGCGGAGTCCGGGGAACATGGTGTTGGAGTAATGTTTGCCGTAGGTTGTTCTTTAGTTCTTCGTTCGTGCTTTGCCTTCTCTTCTCGCTCTCTTTTGCGAACATGTTAGCCACCATATATGCTAGTCGCTTGCTGCAGCTCCACATTTTACCTTGCCTTACCTATAAGCTTAAATAGTCTTGATCGCGAGGGTGCGAGATTGCTGAGTCCCCGTGGCTCATAGATTACTTCCAAACCAGATGCAGGGCCCGATGACTCCGTTCCAGATGATGCGCTTGAGCTCAAGTGGGAGTTCGACAAAGACTCACGCCGTTACTATGTGTCTTTCCCTGATGATCAGTAGTGGTGCCCAGTTGGGGCGATCGGGACCATGTCGCATGTTGGGGTTGATCTTTTATTTTGGTACCGTAGTCGGACCATGAGTGTATTGGATGATTGTAATGTTATTTATGTACTTTGTGTGACGTGGCGAGTGTAAGCCAACTATGTACCTTTCCCCTTATTATTATCTATTTACATGGGTTGTTGTGAAGATTACCTTACTTGCGACATTGCTTTCAATGCAGTTATGCCTCTAAGTCGTGCTTCGACACATAGGAGATATAGCCGCATCGAGGGCGTTACAACTTGTGCCTGCAAGTATTGTAATACCTCCTGTGCGACCGTTTAACATATATGTATATATAATCTGAAAGATGGCAGTCGTCGGCTTCAGCCCCCACGCACATAATGCGGGGGTGTTCGCAGAAGGCGCATTTTCACACTTGATCCAATGTCTTGGTCCTACAAAGGAGGTGATAGCGCAGCGAACTAGGCAATCGGACTATGATGCTTTATCACTTTCACTTAGCCATAAGAGTTTGACAGTGAGGCTACTTATATAGCCCCTGGTGGCACCTGCGCTCGCCTGAACTCGGGGTGCGTATGTGCCTGGCCGGGAAGCGGCCCTTCGTTAATGCGGAGAAATCCTAAAGATTCTGGTAAGTCATCGAGTGGTTGACCATTCTCACGCTATATCATGACAGTCAGCTTTCGGCTTTCTCTACTGAGGTGCTCGCCTGGCCGAACCGAGGCACAATCACAGTAGTTCTCCTGGTGCCGCCTTAGCCGATAGAGCGGAACGTAAGGTAGCAAAACACAGGAGCCGGGCAAACCCAACATTTGACCAAAGACATGATTCGGAGCTGATGCATATAAGGCCAAACTCGCGACGCCGAACACTCCCTAAGGTATTCGGTCTTTATGAGGGCGGGCGGGATAACGCCCTTAGTAATAAGCCCCTAGTGTCCAGGTACGCGCAAAACTCTGACATGGCCACATGCCAAAATGCCAGCCTCCTCCTTGATTATGCCAAGAAACCAGGGGATGTGTATCAACAAGAGACAGTAAAAAAGGTTTACGCAGGGTCTTAATCTGAAAAGAATCCTTGGAACGGGTCCCTGCTGCACATCTGCGCCTGTGTCTCCGTTGTGCCATATCCTGGACGGGTGTAGCACGGTGTTCATCTGTAAAAGAGAGGAACTTAGTTGAAGAAAGATCGTGCCAAACATGAGTTATACTAAATAAACAAAGTATAAATCGAAATGGGTAAAATTGAGCTTTATTGTCTCTTGTTTTATATGCGCGGAGCCCCTAGTACAGGGGTATACGGCTATTAAGCCTTTTTATCAATTTTATGTTTATGCCGGACTCGTCTTGCCGTGTCCGTGGTCTTGACGACCTGTGTAGGTGCTTTGGCTGGTGAAGCCGCTTTATTGTGGGGCTGTCAAGGCAGCCACACTGTCTTCTGCGCGGGAGGAACATTCAATGTTTTCCCATTAATGAGATGATGCCTCGTGGACCGGGCATCTTAAGCGTAAGAGATGCATAATGCGGTATTGCGTTAAAGCGGGGGAAAGCTTCGCGTCCCAGCAGTGCTTGATAGCTACTTGAGAACGGGGCGATGTGGAAAGTTAGCTGTTCGCAACGGAAGTTATCGGGGGAGCCGAACATAACTTCTAGCCGGAGAGAACCCATGCAACGGGCATCCGGGCCTGGCGTTACCCCTTGAAAGGAGGTTTTGCTATGGCGAATTTTTGTTTGGTCTATCCCCATGTTGCGGATTGTGTCCTGGTATAACAGGTTTAGACCACTGCCGTTGTCCATCAGGACATTTGTAAAGTGGAGTCCGCCGATTATTGGATCTAATACCAAGGCAGTCCAGCCTGCGTTCCGGATACTTCTAGAGTAATCCTGATGGTTGAAGGTGATCTGTTTTAACAACCATTGGCAAGAATCCTTTGGGATAGGCCGTATGGCGCATATCTCTGTTGACGCCATTCTGTTCGTCACATGAAGTAAGTTTACTATTTTGACTTCTTATGGGAAATCCTTTTATTTCTTGGTGCTCTGCTTGTGGGGTTCGTCATCGTCCTCACTTGGTGTGTCGAGCCCTTTGTGTTCGGCGTTGAGTTTGCCGGATTGCTTGAAAACCCAACAATCTCTGTGGGTATGGTTCGCAGGCTTCCCGGGAGTACTGTGTATTTGACATATCTTGTCCAACATTTTGTTTAAGTTGGATAGCTCGTCCCTGTTATCCTTGAGGGGCGGCTTTCTCTGATTCTGCCATGAGCTTTTGAATCTGGCGTTGACCGCCATGCTCTTTGGGCTGTTTTCCCTTATTCCGGCGCTGGTCCTTGCTGCGTCGGGGTTTTTCGTTTCCATCCCTAACTTCAGATGTACTTGGGTCGCTGGTGCTACATCTTGCCAACCAGCTGTCATCTCCTGCGCAAAAGCGGGTCATGAGGCTTGTTAATGCGGCCATTGTTCTTGGCTTTTCTTGGCCGAGGTGTCTGGCGAGCCATTCGTCTCGAACGTTATGCTTAAAATCTGCTAGGGCTTCGGCGTCCGGACAGTCGACTATCTGATTCTTTTTAGTAAGAAATCTGTTCCAGAATTTCCGGGCTGACTCTCCGGGCTGTTGAGTTATGTGATTGAGATCGTCTGCATCCGGAGGGCGGACATAGGTCCCTTGAAAATTTGCCCGGAAAGCATCCTCAAGCTCTTCCCAACTTCCAATGGTGTTTTCGGGAAGGCTTTCGAGCCAATGCCGGGCTGGCCCTTTAAGCTTGAGGGGTAAGTATTTTATGGCGTGGAGGTCATCTCCTATGGCCATGTGTATGTGGAGGATATAATCCTTGATCCAGATCCCAGGGTCTGTTGTTCCGTCGTACGCCTCTATGTTTAGGGCTTGAATCCCGCTGGGAATTCATGGTCCAGCACCTCATCGGTGAAACATAGGGGGTGTGCGACACCCCTGTATTTGGGTGTGCCGTGATGTTCGGATATTTGTTGTGTTGCATTGCTTACTAGAGCTTGCTTTCTTGGCCCGTAGATAGATCTGGCTGGGCCATCTTTTTGATGCAGATCCTTTGGTGGATCGCGTGCCGGCTTGTGTGCGGCGCCGCTTGCCGCTCCATGTTGGCCATGCGGTCGTCTATCCGACCGGGTGGCTTTCCTATTTTTTGACTGCGGGGGCTCTAAGGCCTCCTCGTCAAATTCAGGCAGTAGCTTTCGCTTTGGATAGCTTTTTGTGCGGCGACTGCCGCCATATTTTGTCTGCGGTGTTGCGTACTTTGCTCCATCTGATTCTGAGTGCATCTTCCGCAGTTTTGAGCTTCCGCTTCTGCTTTTTCAGGCTACGCGCAGTGGCGACGAGCCTTTTGTGGAGGTTCTTCTGCTCCATGAGCCTATCCGGCGTAAGGTCGTCCGGACTGTTGTTTTTGCTGGGGACGGGGTGTTCGGTTTGTTTATCCGAGTTGCCCTGTTCGGACGGTTGCTCGAAGGCATGTTCGTCGTCCGCCGGCTCGTCCTGCTCTATGGCTGTGTTTGTATGGCTGCTGTCTCTGTCGAGGCGGGGCTTGGAGCGGCGCTTACGTCGTCGATTTGATTGCTTTTCGAGTGAACGATCCCTCGTTGCATCCCTGTGTTCCTCGTCGTCGCTTCCTTTGGGTGTGTCCACCATGTATACATCATGAGATGACGTGGCTGTCCAGTGACTTATAGGCGTTGGTTCATGTTCATCTCCTACATCGTCGTCCATACCATCGATGTCTTCGGAGTCGAAGTCGAGCACGTCGTTTAAATTATTGACAGTGGCTACGAAGTGGGTGGTGGGTGGGCATCGAATTTCTTCATCGTCCACATCCCAATCCTGCCGGTCATAGTCCGGCCAGGACTCTCCTGGCAAAGAGAGAGACCTGAGTGAATTCAGAATGTCGCCGAAGGGCGAGTGCTGAAAGATGTCTGCGGCGGTGAACTCCATGATCGGCGCCCAATCGGATTCGATCGGTAGGGGCGCGGAGGGCTCGGAGTCCGGAGAGGAGTCTGGCATCTTGGAGTCACGGGCTTCGCAGAGGACAAGGCTGATGTTCGGCTTGATCACCGTAGAGATTGCAGCCCTCGAGGCGGTGTCTAACCACCCATCCTCGATTGGTGTGGTCGACTCTGGGCCAAGGGTCGGAGCGGACACAGGTGCGGCCTCCAGGGCACTGTTCGGCGGCAGAGCTAGATCATGCCCACCGGGACAGTGTGGCGCGCTCGGCTGCGGCTCAGATCCGTCAAAGATCAAGTCTCCGCGGTCGTCCGCAGTGTAGTTTAAACTTCCAAACCTGACCTGACGGCCAGGGGCGTAGCTTTTGATTTGCTCGAGATGGCCAAGCGAATTGGCCCCCAGTGCAAAGCCGCCAAATACGAAGATCTGTCCGGGGAGAAAAGTCTCACCCCGGATCGCATCGTCGTTGATGATCGGAGGAGCCATCGGGCCTAAAAGTGACGACACAGAGGAACTCTCAATGAAAGCACCAATGTCGGTGTCAAAACCGGCGGATCTCGGGTAGGGGGTCCCGAACTGTGCGTCTAGGCGGATGGTAACAGGAGACAAGGGACACAATGTTTTTACCCAGGTTCGGGCCCTCTCAATGGAGGGAAAACCCTACTCCTGCTTGATTAATATTGATGATATGGGTAGTACAACAGTAGATCTACCACGAGATCAAGGAGGCTAAACCCTAGAAGCTAGCCTATGGTATGATTGTCCTTCGTCCTACGGACTAAAAACCCTCCGGTTTATATAGACACCGAAGAGGGCTAGGGTTACACAGAGTCGGTTACAATGGTAGGAGATCTACATATCCGTATCGCCAAGCTTGCCTTCCACGCCAAGGAAAGTCCCTTCCGGACACGGGACGAAGTCTTCAATCTTGTATCTTCATAGTCCAGGAGTCCGGCCGAAGGTATAGTCCGGCTATCCGGACACCCCCTAATCCAGGACTCCCTCAGCCCCCCTTTACTTCCCCTCACATCTCCTTCCCCTTTCCCCCTCCGAAAGAAAGGAAGGGGGTCGACTAGGACTAGGAGTCCTAGTTGGTTTCCCCCATGGCGCACCCCTTTGTGCCCGGCCTCCTCCTTCTCCTCCTTTATATACGGGGGCAGGGGGCACCCCAAAGCATAACAATTGTTTCTTAGCCGTGTGCGGTGCACCCCTCCACAGTTTACTCCTCCGGTCATATTGTCGTAGTGCTTAGGTGAAGCCCTGCGCGGATCACATCACCATCACCATCACCACGTTGTCGTGCTGACGAAACTCTCTCTCGACACTTTGCTGGATCAAGAGTTCGAGGGACGTCATCGAGCTGAACATGTGCTGAACTCGGAGGTGTCGTACGTTCGGTACTTGATCGGTTGGATCGCGTAGACGTTCGACTACGTGATACGTCTCCGTCGTATCTACTTTTCCAAACACTTTTGCCCTTGTTTTGGACTCTAACTTGCATGATTTGAATGGAACTAACCCGGACTGACGCTGTTTTCAGCAGAATTGCCATGGTGTTATTTATGTGCAGAAACAAAAGTTCTCGGAATGACCTGAAACTTCACGGAACGTCTTTTTGGAAATAATAAAAAAACCTTGCAAAAGATGAAGACCAGGGGGCCCACTGTTGGGGAACGTTGCAGAAAACAAAATTTTTCCTACGGTTTCACCAAGATCCATCTAGGAGTTCATCTAGCAACGAGTGATTGGATTGCATCTACATACCTTTGTAGATCACGCGTGGAAGCGTTCAAGGAACGGGGATGAGGTAGTCGTACTTGACGTGATCCAAATCACCGGAGATCCTAGCGCCGAACGGACGACACCTCCGCGTTCAACACACGTACGGTCAGCGCAACATCTCCTCCTTCTTGATCCAGCAAGGGGAAGGAGAGGTTGAGGAAGATGGCTCCAGCAGCAGTACGACGGCGTGGTGGTGGTGGAGCTGCAGTACTCCGGCAGGGCTTCGCCAAGCTCTATGGAGGAGGAGGAGGAGGTGGAGAGGGAGAGGGAGGCACCAAAGGCGTGGGTAGGAAGTCCTCCATCTCCCCACTATATATAGGGGGGCCTAGGGGGGGCGCCGGCCCTAGGAGATCCAATCTCCTAGGGGGGCGGCGGCCAAGGGAGGAATCCCTCCTCCCCAAGGCACCTAGGAGGTGCCTTCCCCCTTTGGGACTCTTCCCTTCTTGAACCCTAGGCGCATGGGCCTATTGGGGCTGGTGCCCTTGGCCCATACAGGCCAAGGCGCACACCCCTACAGCCCATGTGGCCCCCCGGGGCAGGTGGCCCCACCCGATGGACCCCCGGGACCCTTCCGGTGGTTTCGGTACAATACCGGTGACCCCGAAACTTGTTCCGATGGCCGAAACAACACTTCCTATATATAATTCTTTACCTCCGGACCATTCCGGAACTCCTCATGACGTCCGGGATCTCATCCGGGACTCCGAACAACATTCGGGTTACTGCATATACATATCCCTACAACCCTAGCGTCACCGAACCTTAAGTGTGTAGACCCTACGGGTTCGGGAGACATGTAGACATGATCGAGATCGCTCTCCGGTCAATAACCAACAGCGGGATCTGGATACCCATCTTGGCTCCCACATGCTCCTCGATGATCTCATCGGATGAACCACGATGTCGAGGATTCAATCAATCCCGTATACAATTCCCTTTGTCAATCGGTATGTTACTTGCCCGAGATTCGATCGTCGGTATCCCAATACCTCGTTCAATCTCGTTACCGGCAAGTCACTTTACTCGTACCGTAATGCATGATCCCGTGACCAGACACTTGGTCACTTTGAGCTCATTATGATGATGCATTACCGAGTGGGCCCAGTGATACCTCTCCGTCATACGGAGTGACAAATCCCAGTCTTGATCCGTGTCAACCCAACAGACACTTTCGGAGATACCCGTAGTATACCTTTATAGTCACCCAGTTACGTTGTGACGTTTGGTACACCCAAAGCACTCCTACGGTATCCGGGAGTTACACGATCTCATGGTCTAAGGAAAGAATACTTGACATTGGAAAACCTCTAGCAAACGAACTATACGATCTTATGCTATGTTTAGGATTGGGTCTTGTCCATCACATCATTCTCCTAATGATGTGATCTCGTTATCAATGACATCCAATCTCCATAGTCAGGAAACCATGACTATCTGTTGATCAACGAGCTAGTTAACTAGAGGCTTACTAGGGACATGTTGGTGTCTATTATTCACACATGTATTACGATTTCCGGATAACACAACTATAGCATGAATAAAGACAATTATCATGAACAAGGAAATATAATAATAATGCTTTTATTATTGCCTCTAGGGCATATTTCCAACAGTCTCCCACTTGCACTAGAGTCAATAATCTAGTTACATTGTGATGAATCGAACACCCATGGAATTCTGGTGTTGATCATGTTTTGCTCTAGGGAGAGGTTTAGTCAACGGATCTGCCACATTCAGGTCCGTATGTACTTTACAAATATCTATGTCTCCATCTTGAACATTTTCACGAATGGAGTTGAAACGATGCTTGATGTGCCTTGTCTTCTTGTGAAACCTGGGCTCCTTGGCAAGTGCAATAGCCCCAGTGTTGTCACAGAAGAGCTTGATCGGCCCCGACGCATTGGGTATGACTCCTAGGTCGGTGATGAACTCCTTCACCCAAATTGCTTCATGTGCTGCCTCCGAGGCTGCCATGTACTCCGCTTCACATGTAGATCCCGCCACGACGCTCTGCTTGCAACTGCACCAGCTTACTGTCCCACCATTCAAAATATACACGTATCCGGTTTGTGACTTTGAGTCATCTAGATCTGTGTCGAAGCTAGCGTCGACGTAACCTTTTACGACGAGCTCTTCGTCACCTCCATAAACGAGAAACATTTCCTTAGTCCTTTTTAGGTACTTCAGGATATTCTTGACCGCTGTCCAGTGTTCCTTGCCGGGATTACTTTGGTACCTACCTACCAAACTTACGGCAAGGTTTACATCAGGTCTGGTACACAGCGTGGCATACATAATAGAACCTATGGCTGAGGCATAGGGGATGACACTCATCTCTTCTATATCTTCTGCCGTGGTCGGACATTGAGCTGAGCTCAATTTCACACCTTGCAACACAGGCAAGAACCCCTTCTTAGACTGATCCATATTGAACTTCTTCAATATCTTATCAAGGTATGTGCTTTGTGAAAGACCTATGAGGCGTCTTGATCTATCTCTATAGATCTTGATGCCTAATATATAAGCAGCTTCTCTAAGGTCCTTCATTGAAAAACTCTTATTCAAGTAGGCCTTAATGCTGTCCAAAAGTTCTATATCATTTCCCATCAAAAGTATGTCATCTACATATAATATGAGAAATGCTACAGAGCTCCCACTCACTTTCTTGTAAACGCAGGCTTCTCCATAAGTCTGCGTAAACCCAAACGCTTTGATCATCTCATCAAAGCGAATGTTCCAACTCCGAGATGCTTGCACCAGCCCATAAATCGAGCGTTGGAGCTTGCATACCTTGTTAGCATTCTTAGGATCGACAAAACCTTCCGGCTGCATCATATACAATTCTTCCTTAAGGAAACCATTAAGGAATGCCGTTTTGACGTCCATTTGCCGAGCAATTGCTAACATGATTCGGACGGACTTCAGCTTCGCTACCGGTGAGAAAGTCTCATCGTAGTCAACCCCTTGAACTTGTCGATAACCCTTAGCGACAAGCCGAGCTTTATAGATGGTCACATTACCATCCGCGTCTGTCTTCTTCTTAAAGATCCATTTATTTTCTATGGCTCGCCTCTCTACGGGCAAGTCAGTCAAAGTCTGTAGGATCGAAAGTATGTCTAGAGGGGGGTGATTAGACTTCTTGACCAAATAAAAACTTAACCTTTTCCCAATTTTAGTTCTTGGCAGATTTTAGCTATTGTAGGACAAGTCAAGCAATCATCACACAATTCAAGAAAGCATGCAAAGAGTATATTGGCAGCGGAAAGTAAAGCATGCAACTTGCAAGAATGTAAAGGGAAGGGTTTGGAGAAATCAAATGCAATTGGAGACACGGATGTTTTTCCCGTGGTTCGGATAGGTGGTGCTATCCTACATCCACGTTGATGGAGACTTCAACCCACAAAGGGTAACGGTTGCGCGAGTCCACGGAGGGCTCCACCCACGAAGGGTAATGGTTGCGCGAGTCCACGGAGGGCTCCACCCACAAAGGGTCCACGAAGAAGCAACCACCCACAAAGGGTCCACGAAGAAGCAACCACCCACAAAGGGTCCACGAAGAAGCAACCTTGTCTATCCCACCATGGCCATCGCCCACAAAGGACTTGCCTCACTAGCGATAGATCTTCACGAAGTAGGCGATCTCCTTGCCCTTACAAACTCCTTGGTTCAACTCCACAATCTTGTCGGAGGCTCCCAAGTGACACCTAGCCAATCTAGGAGACACCACTCTCCAAGAAGTAACAAGTAACAAATGGTGTGTAGGTAATGAACTCCTTGCTCTTGTGCTTCAAATGATAGTCTCCCCAACACTCAACTCTCTCCTCATAGGATTTGGATTTGTGAAAGAAGATTTGAGTGGAAAGCAACTTGGGGAGGCTAGAGATCAAGATTCATATGGTAGGAATGGAATATCTTGGTCCTCAACACATGAGTAGGTGGTTCTCTCTCAGAACATATGAGTTGGAATGTGTATGTGTTCTGATGGCTCTCTCCACGAATGAAGAGGAGGTGGAGGGGTATATATAGCCTCCACACAAAATCCAACCGTTACACACAATTTACCAATCTCGGTGGGACCGAATCAAACTCGGTCGGACGAAAAGGTAAACCTAGTGACCGTTAGAGATTTTCGGTGGGACTGACATGCAACTCGGTAGACCGTATGGTAGGGTTTGGGCATAACGTAATCTCGGTGAGACCGATTACACAAACTCGGTGAGACCGAATTTGGTAATTAGCTAACCAGAGAGTTGGTCAGGCAAACTCGGTGGGACCGATTTGCTCTTTCGGTGAGACCGAAAAGTTACAAAAAGGAAACACTGAATTTACATTGCAATCTCGGTGGGACCGATCCGCTCTTTCGGTGAGACCGAAAAGTTACGAAAGGGAAACAGAGAGTTTGCAATCCCATCTCGGTGAGACCGAGATCCCTATCGGTAGAACCGATTTGCTAGGGTTTGGCAGTGGCTTATGACAAGTGAAACTCGGTGGCGCCGGATAGAAAGAATCGGTAGGACCGAGTTTGGCTTAGGGTTTAGGTCATATGTGGATATGGGAAAGTAGTTGAGGGTTTTGGAGCATATCACTAAGCACATGAAGCAAGAGGCTCATTAAGCAACACCTCATCCCTCCTTGATAGTATTGGCTTTTCCTAAAGACTCAATGTGATCTTGGATCACTAAAATATAAAATGAAGAGTCTTGAGCTTTTGAGCTTGAGCCAATCCTTTTGTCCTTAGCATTTTGAGGGTTCCACTTTCACATCCATATCCATGCCATGCCAATCATTGAGCTTTCCTGAAATAATCATCTTGGAATAGCATTAGCTCAATGAGCTATATGTTGTTATGAATTACCAAAATCACCTAGGGATAGTTGCACTTTCAATCTCCCCTTTTTGGTAATTGATGACAACATATAGATCAAAGCTTCGACAAATGATAATAAGCATGAAATATATCGTCGCTTTGAGAAGTATGTGATAAGTAAGAGCTCCCCCTAAATTTGTGCATATTTAAAATTTGCTTTGGACTGCAAATGCACAAAGAGTTAGAGTCATGGGTTACTCTTCCATGTCACATACATCTTGGTGGAGCACTTAAAATGATAAGAATGAAATACATGCACTCATCACCAAGAATAGTGAATGATCACATAAGATAGATAAGATAATAGCATTAAGCAAACATTAAGTGTAGCTTATGATCAAACACATGATCATCAATGTCTCACGAGCAATGACATAGTATCTCAAGCACTCAAAAGCAAACAAAGTTCAAAAAACCACCAAATAAAGCAAGAGAGAAAAAAGCAACACACTCTCTCTCTCGAAGCCTATGATCTATACATTTTTCTCCCCCTTTGGCAACAAGTTACCAAAAAGTTCCTAGAAAATGCATAGTGCTAGATCGACGCTCAGGCTTGATCTTCAGGTGGTGGTGGAGTCCGGATCACTCCAAGGACGAAGGCTTCTGTAGACGCTGAAGTAGACGCTGGAGTTGGGGCTGAAGTAGATGCTGGAGCTGGTGGAACTGAGGCTGTAGCTGGTGCAGAAGTGGTGGCTCTGGTGTCAGCAACTGGCACTGTAGACGACCTTGGACCTCGTGGCACTCTGGCAAAGGCATCAGTTGTAGTCCTGCCTCTCCTCTCCTGCATGTCATCCTGGAGCTCTCCACTGTAGTCTGAATCTCTGTCACCTTGACATCCAAGTCATAGAACTTTTGTTCCATAATTCTCTCTAGGCTTGCCTGGTTCTGAGTTAGGGTGGCTAGTCCTTTCTCAATCCGCAGGGTGGATGCAATTAGGTAACCAAGCTGCTCTTGTTTAGTTTTCAAGAAATATTCAGATGCCTCCTCTTGAGTTGGCATCTTGGCAGCTTTCTCCTTCCTTGCCTTCTCCTTCTTTGCTTGTGCTTGGGTAGACGATGGTTCATTCTCAGTCATAACAACTTGATTATCTTCAAAATCTGGATGGATGGGCAGGTGTTCCTTGTCCAATGAGTATATGCCTGTGCCCATCTTTGAGTTGATGAGCTCCTGAATCTGTGGGGCATATCCACAGCTCCTCTTCTGGTCTGCTGCTGTCCTCTTGATTGTCTCTACTATGAGGCTCATGACCTTGAATTTCTGAGGTACATCAAATACATGAAGCAAATTGATTGCATGGCCTCGGATCATCTTGTGATCTCCAGATTTGGGCAACAGAGTGTGTCTCAAGATCCAATTGATAGTTGGCAGCCCTGACAGAAGATAGTGCACTGAGCCAAACTTGAAAGTGTCAAGTGCTTCATTTGGAATTTCCTTGTACATATTGGACATAGAGTTGTGGTCCATCTTCTTCTTGGCATAAATGTCCAAGTCATCCTCATGCTCTTCAGGGGCATTGATCAGCTGAGCCCATTCAGCAACTGTAGATTGGTACCTCGTACCCTCAGACATCCAAGTTATCCTACCATTTGGATAAAAGTGTGCTGTGGAGTAGAACTGCATGATAAGCTCCTCATTCCACTTTGTGAGCTTCTGCCCAACAAAGTCTGCAACTCCACAAGCACTAAAGCTGTCTTGCACTCCAGGGTAGTGCTCTTCGTTGTCCTTGATGTATTGCCAGTCAACCCATCTCATATCACAGACTATTGGCTTCTTATCAAGCAGCACTGTCTCATAGAAGTCCTGCTGTTCCTTGGTGTGAAATCTGTAATCCATAGCAGTTCTTCTCCTTGAAGCATACGGGTCTGCTTCTCTCCACTTCCTGAGCCCTGAGTCTCTCCTGAGCTTCATATCCTCAGCCACAGGATGAACATCGTTGTGGTCTGGGATCTTGGGCTTGAGTTTTCTGAGTACTTGCTCTTCATCATCTTCTTCTGCAGCTTCAGGCACTGGGGCCTTGTTCTTCTCAGTTGCAGGTATGCTCCTTGTATTTCTCTTTGGTGCAGACTTGGGCTTGGAGGCAGCTTTGGGTGCTTCTTTGGGCTTAGATGTGGCAGCCCCTGTCCTGATAGCATCACCCATAAGCTTAGGTGCCTTAGGTGCTGGTGCAGCAACCTCTTCTTCCTCTTCCTCTTCCATGATGGAAGCCTTTCCAAGCACTCTGGCTACGGTCTTCTTGACCCTTTCCTTCCTTTTCTTTCCTTCAGCAGCAACTGGCTCTTTGGGTGCAGGCTTTTCAGTTGAAGCTCTGGCCTTTGACATAGGCTGCCTGCCTACTGGCCTTTTGACTTTCAGGCCTGGCTTTGTGCCTTGAGCTGGTTCAACTCTCTTGGAAGTTGCTTCCTCTTCTGCCACATAATCTTCATCCTCAGAATCTGAAGTTCTCTTCTTCCTCTGTCTGGTGGCAGCTTTTGGCAAATTGCTAGGAGTGCTCCTGCTGCCATCATCTGAAGAAATTGAGGGACTAGTGCCCTCACTCGTCTGCACTTGCTCTTCTGACATGTTCTGGCTATCACTTTGGTCTGACATGATGAACAAGCTGACTGCTGACCCTGTGAACAGTTTATAGATGAGGTAGAGTGGATGAGCATCACAAAATGCAGAGATTTTTTCAAAAGAATGATCCAAAAACTTAGTTTTAGTTTCCCACTGAAATCATCTCGGATCTACCGATTTTCAAACTCGGTGATACCGAAGCAGTTTTGGAACCTAAACTAGTGAACTCGGTTGGACCGAGTCACAGTTCGGTGGCACCGAGACTGCTAGGGTTTCACAGAGTTCCAAAATCGGTCACACCGATAAGTAATTCTCGGTCAGTCCGAGTCTCACTTGTGCAATGGCATAAGCCAAATCGGTGGGACCGAGTTTTTCAACTCGGTGGGTCCGAGATGGTTTCGGCGGAAACCTAACCCTAAAATTTTCGAATCAAACCTAATCTACGAGCGCATTTACTGGATAGGAGTGTTTCAATCGTGGCAAGAATCATGATGATCACAATGTGCTAAGAATCGGATTGGGGAATAGCACAAAGATCGAGTCCATACCCTAGTTCGGCGGAGACTCGCTACGACGGCAACGGCGGGGTAGAATTCCGTTGACGGCGACGAAGACCAGCGACTGGAGGCGGCTGGCGGCGAGGAGACGATCCGGAGACCACGTTGGCAGAGCAGGCTATCGCGCGGGCGAAGGGGTTCAGAGAAATTTCCAAATTTTTGCCCGTGGCTATATATAGCCCGATCTTGTCGGTGTGACCGAGTGGAACAACTCGGTGGCACCGAGATGCAAAACTGTATACAGTTGTTGCAACTCGGTGTGACCGAAAGGTTCAAATCGGTTGCACCGAGATCGAAAACCTAGATCAACTTAATGATCTCGGTAGGACCGAAAGTGGGGTATCGGTCAGACCGAGAATCATAAAGAGGTTTTGGAAGTTTAAGTCTATGACGAATCGGGGACTCCGAGCGCTCCTCACACAGAGTGGTTCGAATCTGACTTGATCAAATTTTGTGATGTAGCATGAATAGAGTTTGAGACGAGAAAAGCATAGATAGCTAGGGGAGGTTCTTAGGCATTCTTGTCCATCCACTTGGCAAAAGGAAATAAAACCAAACAATCAAAACAACAAGTGGATGTCCTCGAATGAGTAAAATATGCAACCGGCATGCTCACACAATAAGATGGTAAATGAAATATGTGACAAGTCATGCACAACCAATTCTAGCATCTACCAAGCAATTTGCGATGACAAGGTCATCTATATATGAGTATATTGACTTAGGAGTCAAGTGAGAACACTTGATCATAGGTCATACTCATCGTTTAAGCTCAAGTGGGGTTACCACTTTTACATAAAGCATTGTTGTGTTCACATCTTTAGAGTTGCTTTAGCTCAAGTGTTAGAGTAAAGCTCCCCCTAGATGTGATATCCCCCCTTAGAGGGATGAACTAACCTCGGGTTTTGTCGATGATGACTTCATGTAGATGTTGAAGATCTGGATGCTCAATGTTGATGTAGATCACTTGGAGCTATCCATTTGAGTGAATTGCACTTTCAATACCTACATGGGTTAGTCCCACAAGGAACAAACAAGGATATCCATAGACATAGAGTGATGCACACACAAGATGATGTCCATGAAAACTTTTAGGTTACCTTGTCCCTTGTCTTACCAACAAGAGGGTTTGTGACTCCTTGAACTAGTGCAAGATGTGGAAGTTGATTGCACTTGTTCTTGCCAAAATGATAAGAGTGAAGTATGTTGGTGGAGTCACCCTCAAGAACTCTCTAGTTCTTCTTCTTTTGGATCCACACCATCTTGATGGGAATCCTTGGAGTTGTAGTCGTACTTGATGAAGTGGAACTTGAAGTAGTCTTGGGAATCCACTTGACTAAGGTCTTAGGAGCTTCTTCAAATGCATCAATTTCCTCTTGAAGCTTGTCCTTGCATTTTTGCTTGTAGTCTTGTGGTGGAAGATCATCTTGAGCTTGTGTCCCCTTGAAAGAAGTATCATACTTCTCTTGTTGAGGAACAAACTTTGTCTTGGGGTATTGATCTTCTTCCCACTCAACTCCATTGGCATTGAACTTTCGTTCAAAACCAACACCTTGATTCTTCCGGTGCATTCCTTGCTTGCGCACAATTTCATCGAATTGCTTACTCCCGGCAAGGCTTTTGTACACTCCTTTCTCTATAATTACCTTCAATAAGCTATTTTCTTGCTCAAGTGTAACTTGGCTAAGACAATCATTAGTGGAATCAAGAGAACTACTAGAAGCAACAATATTGGATTTAGCATGATCATTGTTACTGCTAGAGGAAGAATCTTTCTTGTTCTTGTTACTAGACTTGACTTGAGGCATGTAAGTGGATAAGAGTAAACGCTTGGCAATGTAAGAAGAACTTTTCTTGCGGAGATCATCATTGATTGCTTTTAAGAACTCATGCTCTTGCTCAAGATTGAGCTTTTCAAAGCGTAATTTCTCATGAGCTCTTAAAAGTTCTCGATGATCTTCGAAGATAGTTTCATGAGCTAACTTAAGAGTGTTTAGTTCTTTAGTTAGAGCCTCAATATTCTCCTTATCATTGTCATTCGTTTTATCTTGATTAGCATGATTAATTGACGTTTCATCATAGTATTCATCACTAGAGTTGTCAACAAGCAAATCATCACCTAACAAGTCATCTTCATCACTATTGAAACCAACATACTCGGGGTGTGTTACCTTAGGACCTTTGGCCATGAAGCATCTTCCAATTCCTTCATTTGGTGAGTCAAATATGTCGTAGGAGTTGGTTGACACAAGTGCTAGACCGACAACACCTTCATCTTGAGTATCTTTGGAGTCGGAGTAATAACTTCTCTCGGAGTGACTGTCGGAGTCGGAGCCGGATACCCATTCACCAACATGAGCTTGATGTCTTCGTTTTGTGTAGCTCCTTGATGATTTTTCCTTCCTTTCCGAATCCTTGCTTCTCCGTGAGTATCTTCGTTCATAACGATCATCTCTACTCCTTCTCTCTCTTGGTGGTGATTCTTTGCTTCTTCTTTTTGGAGAATCTTCTCTTCTCTTGTAGGGAGCCGTACACTCATTGGAATAGTGTCCGGGTCTTCCACAACTATAGCAGTTTCGCTCTCGACTAGAAGATCTTTTGTCATTGTAGGACCTTGACTTGAAGCTTCTATCTTTGCTTCTACTCTTGTAGAACTTGTTGAAGTTCTTCACCATTAAGCTCAATTCTTCATTGAAGTTTTGTTTCTCACTTGATGATGTAGGGGCTTCACATGAGGCTTTGTAGGCACCACTTGATTTGTTGTGAAGTTCCTGTTTATCCTTAAGTGACATCTCATGAGCAACAATTCTTCCAATCACCTCCGTTGGATTGAGATCTTTGTAATTGGGCATCATTTGGATCAATGTGCACACGGTATCATATTTTCCATCCAAGGCTCTTAGAATCTTCTTGATGATGAATCTATCGGTCATCTCTTCACTTCCTAAGCCGGCAATCCCATTTGTGATGAGAGCAAGCCTAGAGTACCTTTCAGCGACACCTTCACCATCCTTCATTTTGAACTTGTCAAGTTGACTTTGAAGCACATCCAACTTGGATTCCTTGACGGAGTCGGTACCTTCGTGCATATCAATCAAAGTGTCCCAAATTTCCTTTGCATTCTCAAGACGGCTGATTTTGTTGAATTCTTTGGGGCACAATCCGTTGAAGAGAATATCACAAGCTTGAGCATTGTATTACAACATCTTCAACTCATCCGCGGTAGCTTCACGGTTTGGTTCTTTCCCATCAAAGAAGTCACCTTGCAAACCAACACACACAATAGCCCAAACGGCGGGGTTATGTCCAAGAATATGCATTTTCATTTTATGCTTCCAACTAGCAAAGTTAGTACCATCAAAGTAAGGACCTCTACGGTGATAATTTCCCTCGCTAGACGCCATACTCTCCTAGGTTGTGAAACCAAGACTATGACCACCAAAAGCTATGGAGATCAAAGCAAATGGAGACCAAAGCTCTGATACCATTTGTAGGATCGAAAGTATGTCTAGAGGGGGGTGATTAGACTACTTGACCAAATAAAAACTTAACCTTTTCCCAATTTTAGTTCTTGGCAGATTTTAGCTATTGTAGGACAAGTCAAGCAATCATCACACAATTCAAGCAAGCATGCAAAGAGTATATTGGCAGCAGAAAGTAAAGCATGCAACTTGCAAGAATGTAAAGGGAAGGGTTTGGAGAAATCAAACGCAATTGGAGACACGGTAGTTTTTCCCGTGGTTCGGATAGGTGGTGCTATCCTACATCCACATTGATGGGGACTTCAACCCACAAAGGGTAACGGTTGCGTGAGTCCACGGACGGCTCCACCCACGAAGGGTAACGGTTGCGCGAGTCCACGGAGGGCTCCACCCACAAAGGATCCACGAAGAAGCAACCACCCACAAAGGGTCCACGAAGAAGGAACCTTGTCTATCCCACCATGGCCATCGCCCACAAAGGACTTGCCTCACTAGCGGTAGATCTTCACGAAGTAGGCAATCTCCTTGCCCTTACAAACTCCTTGGTTCAACTCCACAATCTTGTCGGAGGCTCCCAAGTGACACCTAGCCAATCTAGGAGACACCACTCTCCAAGAAGTAACAAATGGTGTGTAGGTAATGAACTCCTTGCTCTTGTGCTTCAAATGATAGTCTCCCCAACACTCAACTCTCTCTCATAGGATTTGGATTTTGTGGAAAGAAGATTTGAGTGGAAAGCAACTTGGGGAAGGCTAGAGATCAAGATTCATATGGTAGGAATGGAATATCTTGGTCTCAACACATGAGTAGGTGGTTCTCTCTCAGAACATATGAGTTGGAATTGTGTATGTGTTCTGATGGCTCTCTCCACGAGTGAAGAGGAGGTGGAGGGGTATATATAGCCTCCACACAAAATCCAACCGTTACACACAGTTTTCCAATCTTGGTGGGACCGAATCAACAAACTCGGTCGGACCGAAAAGGTAAACCTAGTGACCGTTAGAGATTTTCGGTGGGACTGACATGCAACTCGGTAGGACCGATATGGTTAGGTTTGGGCATAACGTAATCTCGGTGAGACCGATTACACAGACTCGGTGAGACCGAATTTGTTAATTAGCTAACCAGAGAGTTGGTCAGGCAAACTCGGTGGGACCGATTTGCTCTTTCGGTGAGACCGAAAAGTTACAAAAAGGAAACACTGAATTTACATTGCAATCTCGGTGGGACCGATCCGCTCTTTCGGTGAGACCGAAAAGTTACGAAAGGGAAATAGAGAGTTTGCAATCCCATCTCGGTGAGACCGAGATCCCTATCGGTAGAACCGATTTGCTAGGGTTTGGCAGTGGCTTATGACAAGTAAAACTCGGTGGCGCCGGATAGAAAGAATCGGTAGGACCGAGTTTGGCTTTGGGTTTAGGTCATATGTGGATATGGGAAAGTAGTTGAGGGTTTTGGAGCATATCACTAAGCACATGAAGCAAGAGGCTCATTAAGCAACACCTCATCCCTCCTTGATAGTATTGGCTTTTCCTAAAGACTCAATGTGATCTTGGATCACTAAAATATAAAATGAAGAGTCTTGAGCTTTTGAGCTTGAGCCAATCCTTTGTCCTTAGCATTTTGAGGGTTCCACTTTCACATCCATACCATGCCAATCATTGAGCTTTCCTGAAATAATCATCTTGGAATAGCATTAGCTCAATGAGCTATATGTTGTTATGAATTACCAAAACCACCTAGGGATAGTTGCACTTTCAAAGTCCATACTTCATTTTCATACATGGATCCTATCTCGGATTTCATGGCTTCCAGCCATTTGTTGGAATCCGGGCCCGCCATCGCTTCTTCATAGTTCGAAGGTTCACTGTTGTCTAACAACATGATTTGCAAGACAGGGTTGCCGTACCAATCTGGTGCGGAACGTGTCCTTGTGAACCTTCGAATTTCAGTAGGAGCTTGATCAGAATTATCTTGATCATCATCATTAACTTCCTCTCTAGTCGGTGCAGGCACCTCAGGAACATTTTCTTGAGCTACGCCATTTTCCGGTTCAAGAGGTAATACTTCATCAAGTTCTACTTTCCTCCCACTTACTTCTCTCGAGAGAAACTCTTTCTCTAGAAAGGATCCATTCTTGGCAACAAAGATCTTGCCTTCGGATCTGAGGTAGAAGGTATACCCAATAGTTTCTTTAGGGTATCCTATGAAGACGCATTTTTCCGACTTGGGTTCGAGCTTTTCAGGTTGAAGTTTCTTGACATAAGCATCGCATCCCCAAACTTTTAGAAACGACAGCTTAGGTTTCTTCCCAAACCATAATTCATACGGTGTCGTCTCAACGGATTTCAACGAAGCCCTATTTAAAGTGAATGCGGCAGTCTCAAAGCATAGCCCCAAAAAGATAGCGGTAAATCGGCAAGAGACATCATAGATCGCACCATATCTAACAGAGTGCGATTACGACGTTCGGACACACCATTACGCTGAGGTGTTCCAGGCGGCGTGAGTTGTGAAACTATTCCACATTTTCTTAAGTGGGTGCCAAACTCGTGACTCAAGTATTCTCCTCCATGATCTGATCGCAGGAAATTGATTTTCCTGTCACGTTGATTCTCAACCTCACTATGACCACTTCCCTTGCAATAAAAGCACTCAGTCTCGGGCTTGGGTCCATTCTTTGGCTTCTTCCCGGCAGCTTGCTTGCCGGGCGCAGCAACTCCCTTGCCGTCCTTCTTGAAGGCTTTCTTACCCTTGCCCTTCTTGAACTTAGTTGTTTTATTCACCATCAACACTTGATGTTCCTTTTTGACTTCTACCTCTGCTGATTTCAGCATTGCAAATACCTCAGGAATGGTCTTTTCCATCCCCTGCATATTGAAGTTCATCATAAAGCTCTTGTAGCTTGGTGGAAGCGACTGGAGGATTCTGTCAATGACCGCGTCATCCGGGAGATTAACTCCCAGCTGAGTCAAGCGGTTGTGTAACCCAGACATTGTGAGTATGTGCTCACTGACAGAACTATTTTCCTCCATCTTACAGCTGAAGAACTTGTCGGAGACTTCATATCTGTCGACCCGGGCATGAGCTTGGAAAACCATTTTCAGCTCTTCGAACATCTCGTATGCTCCGTGTCTCTCAAAACGTTTTTTGGAGCCCCGGTTCTAAGCTGTAAAGCATGTCGCACTGAACGAGGGAGTAATCATCAACACGTGTCTGCCAAGCGTTCATAACGTCTTGGTTCTGTGGGACGGGTGCGTCACCTAGCGGTGCTTGTAGGACATAATCTTTCTTGGCAGCTATGAGGATGATCCTCAGGTTCCGGACCCAGTCCGTATAGTTGCTGCCATCGTCTTTCAGCTTGGTTTTCTCTAGGAACGCGTTGAAGTTGAGGACTACGTTGGCCATTTGATCTACAAGACATATTGTAAAGATTTTAGACTAAGTTCATGATAATTAAGTTCATCTAAATCAAATTATTCAATGAACTCCCACTTAGATAGACATCCCTCCTGTAATCTAAGTATAACATGATCCGAGTTAACTAGGCCGTGTCCGATCATCACGTGAGACGGACTAGTCAACATCGATGAACATCTTCATGTTGATCGTATCTTCTATACGACTCATGCTCGACCTTTTAGTCTTCCGTGTTCCGAGGCCACGTCTGTACATGCTAGGCTCGTCAAGTCAACCTAAGTGTTTGCATGTGTAAATCTGTCTTACACCCGTTGTATGTGAACGTTTGAATCTTACACCCGATCATCACGTGGTGCTTCGAAACAACGTACTGTCGCAAGGGTGCACAGTTAGGGGGAACACTTTCTTGAAATTATTATGAGGGATCATCTTATTTACTACCGCCGTTCTAAGTAAACAAGATGCAAAAACATGATAAACATCACATGCAATCAAATAATAATAGTGACATGATATGGCCAATATCACATAGCTCCTTTGATCTCCATCTTGGGGCTCCATGATCATCTTGTCACCGGCATGACACCATGATCTCCATCATCGTGTCTCCATGAAGTTGCTCGCCAACTATTACTTCTACTACTACGGCTAACGTGTTTAGCAATAAAGTAAAGTAATTTACATGGCGTTTCTCAATGACACGCAGGTCATACAAAAAATAAAGACAACTCCTATGGCTCCTGCCGGTTGTCATACTCATCGACATGCAAGTCGTGATTCCTATTACAATAGCATGAACATCTCATACATCACATATATATATCATTCATCATTCATCACAACTTTGGCCATATCACATCACAGAACACTTGCTGCAAAAACAAGTTAGACGTCCTCTAATTGTTGTTGCAAGTTTTACGTGGCTGAAATAGGGTTCTAGCAAGAACGTTTTCTTACCTACGTGAAAGCCACAACGTGATTTGTCAACTTCTATTTACCCTTCATAAGGACCCTTTTCATCGAATCCACTCCAACTAAAGTGGGAGAGACAGACACCCGCCAGCCACCTTATGCAACTTGTGCATGTTAGTCGGTGGAACCGGTCTCACGTAAGCGTACGTGTAAGGTTGGTCCGGGCCGCTTCATCCCACAATACCGCTGAAGCAAGATAAGACTAGTAGCGGCAAGAAAGTTGACAACATCAACGCCCACAACAAATTGTGTTCTACTCGTGCAAGAGAACTATGCATAAACCTGGCTTTGATACCACTGTTGGGGAACGTTGCAGAAAACAAAATTTTTCCTACGGTTTCACCAAGATCCATCTAGGAGTTCATCTAGCAACGAGTGATTGGATTGCATCTACATACCTTTGTAGATCACGCGCGGAAGCGTTCAAGGAACGGGGATGAGGTAGTCGTACTTGACGTGATCCAAATCACCGGAGATCCTAGCGCCGAACGGACGGCACCTCCGCGTTCAACACACGTATGGTCAGCGCAATGTCTCCTCCTTCTTGATCCAGAAAGGGGAAGGAGAGGTTGAGGAAGATGGCTCCAGCAGCAGCACGACGGCGTGGTGGTGGTGGAGCTGCAGTACTCCGGCAGGGCTTCGCCAAGCTCTATGGAGGAGGAGGAGGTGTTGGAGAGGGAGAGGGAGGCACCAAAGGCGTGGGTAGGAAGTCTGCCATCTCCCCACTATATATAGGGGGGCATAGGGGGGGGGGAGGCGCCGGCCCTAGGAGATCCAATCTCCTAGGGGGGCGGCGGCCAAGGGAGGAATCCCTCCTCCCCAAGGCACCTAGGAGGTGCCTTCCCCCTTTGGTACTCTTCCCTTCTTGAACCCTAGGCGCATGGGCCTCTTGGGGCTAGTGCCCTTGGCCCATACAGGCCAAGGCGCACACCCCTACAGCCCATGTGGCCCCCCGGGGCAGGTGGTCCCACCCGGTGGACCCCCGGGACCCTTCTGGTGGTCCCGGTACAATACCGGTGACCCCGAAACTTGTCCCGATGGCCGAAACAGCACTTCCTATATATAATTCTTTACCTCCGAACCATTCCGGAACTCCTCATGACGTCCGGGATCTCATCCGGGACTCCGAACAACATTTGGGTTACTGCATATACATATCCCTACAACCCTAGCGTCACCGAACCTTAAGTGTGTAGACCTACGGGTTCGGGAGACATGTAGACATGACCGAGATCACTCTCCGGTCAATAACCAACAGCGGGATCTGGATACCCATCTTGGCTCCCACATGCTCCTCGATGATCTCATCGGATGAACCACGATGTCGAGGATTCAATCAATCCCGTATACAATTCCCTTTGTCAATCGGTATGTTACTTGCCCGAGATTCGATCGTCGGTATCCCAATACCTCGTTCAATCTCGTTACTGGCAAGTCACTTTACTCGTACCGTAATGCATGATCCCATGACCAGACACTTGGTCACTTTGAGCTCATTATGATGATGCATTACCGAGTGGGCCTAGTGATACCTCTCCGTCATACGGAGTGACAAATCCCAGTCTTGATCCCTGTCAACCCAACAGACACTTTCGGAGATACCCGTAGTATACCTTTATAGTCACCCAGTTACGTTGTGACGTTTGGTACACCCAAAGCACTCCTACGGTATCCGGGAGTTACACGATCTCATGGTCTAAGGAAAGGATACTTGACATTGGAAAAACTCTAGCAAACGAACTATACGATCTTATGCTATGTTTAGGATTGGGTCTTGTCCATCACATCATTCTCCTAATGATGTGATCTCGTTATCAATGACATCCAATGTCCATAGTCAGGAAACCATGACTATTTGTTGATCAACGAGCTAGTCAACTAGAGGCTTACTAGGGACATGTTGGTGTCTATTATTCACACATGTATTACGATTTCCGGTAACACAATTATAGCATGAATAAAGACAATTATCATGAACAAGGAAATATAATAATAATGCTTTTATTATTGCCTCTAGGGCATATTTCCAACACCCACACCCTAGCCACGAGGGTGGGGGCGCACCTGCCCTCCTAGGTGCGCCCCCTACCTCGTGGGCCCCCTGGAGCTCCACCGACCTCAACCTTGACTCCATATATTTGCATTCGGGGAGAAAAAAAATAAGAGAGAAGGATTCATCGCGTTTTTCGATACAGAGCCGCTGTCAAGCCCTAAAACCTCTCGGGAGGGCTGATCTGGAGTCCGTTCGGGGCTCTGGAGAGGGGAATCCGTCGCCATCGTCATCATCAACCTTCCTCCATCACCAATTTCATGATGCTCACCGCCATGCGTGAGTAATTCCATCGTAGGCTTGCTGGACGGTGACGGGTTGGATGATATTTATCATGTAATTGAGTTAGTTTTGTTAGGGTTGGATCCCTAGTATCCACTATGTTCTGAGATTGATGTTGCTATGACTTTGCTACGCTTAATGCTTGTCACTAGGGCCCGAGTGCCATAATTTCAGATCTGAACCTATTATGTTTTCATCAATATATGAGAGTTCTTGATCCTATCTTGCAAGTCTATAGTCACCTCTTATGTGTTATGATCCGTTAACCCCGAAGTGACAATAATCGGGATACTTACCGGTGATGACCGTAGTTTGAGGAGTTCATGTATTCACTATGTGTTAATGCTTTGGTCCGGTACTCTATTAAAAGGAGGCCTTAATATCCCTTAGTTTCCTCTAGGACCCCGCTGCCACGGGAGGGTAGGACAAAAGATGTCATGCAAGTTCTTTTCCATAAGCACGTATGACTATATTCGGAATACATGCCTACATTACATTGATGAATTGGAGCTAGTTCTGTGTCACCCTAGGTTATGATTGTTACATGATGAACCACATCCGACATAATTCTCTATCACCGATCCATTGCCTACGAGCTTTCCATATATTGTTCTTCGCTTATTTACTTTTCCATTGCTATTGTTACAATCACTACAATATACCAAAAACATTACTTTAGCTACCATTACTTTTGCTATCGTTACCACTACTATCATATTACTTTGCTACTAAACACTTTGCTGCAGATATTAAGTTTCTAGGTGTGGTTGAATTGACAACTCAGCTGCTAATACTTGAGAATATTCTTTGGCTCCCCTTGTGTCGAATCAATAAATTTGGTTTGAATACTCTACCCTCGAAAACTGTTGCGATCCCCTATACTTATGGGTTATCAAGACTATTTTCTGGTGCCATTGCCGGGGAGCATAACTCTATTCTTTGAGTCACTTGGGATTTATATCTTCTTATCATTATGAAGAACTTGAGAGATCCAAAAACCAAGATTTATTCCTCAACTACGAGGGGAGGTAAGGAACTGCTATCTAGCTCTGCACTTGATTCACCTTCTGTTTTGAGTAAGCTTGCGACACCTAAACCTGCTTCTGCTATTGATTCTGATATGTCGCATGTTATTGATGATGCCACTTCTGCTATGCATGATACTTATGATGAAACTGCTTCTATGCTTGACACTACGGTGCCACTTGGTGAATTTCTTGATGAACAACTTGCTAGGGTTAGAGAGAATGAAATTATTGAAACTGATTATATTGAAGATAGTGATGATGAAGACTCTCCCCTAATAAATATGAATTTCCTGTTGTGCCTGAGGGTTATGTTCTGGATGAAGAATCTGCTAGAGCTATTATTGCTTGTAATGACAGAAGCGATCTTAAGAAGTTATTAGCTAAATGGAAGCAGCAATCCCTTAATGCTAGAATGAAACCCGACCCTACTTTTGCTACTTCACCTATCTGTGTTACTGATAAGGATTATGAATTCTCTTTTGATCCTGATATAATTACTTTGGTTGAATCTGATCCTTTTTATGGCTATGAATCTGAAACTGTTGTGGCACATCTTACTAAATTAAATGATATAGCCACCCTATTCACTAATGATGAGAGAACTCGCTACTTTTATATCCTTAAAATATTTTCGTTCTCTTTAAAGGGTGATGCTAAGATATGGTTTAATTCTCTTGATCCTGGTTGTGTGCGTAGTCCCCAGGATATGATTTATTACTTCTCTGCTAAATATTTCCCTGCTCATAAGAAACAAGCTGCTTTAAGGGATATATATAATTTTGTGCAAATTGAAGAAGAGAGTCTCCCACAAGCTTGGGGGAGGCTTCTCCAATTACTTAATGCTTTGCCTGATCATCCTCTTAAGAAAAATGAAATACTTGATATCTTTTATAATGGACTAACCGATGCTTCCAGAGACTACCTGGATAGTTGTGCTGGTTCTGTTTTCAGGGAAAGAACACCGGATGAAGCTGAAATTCTATTGAATAATATGTTGACTAATGAAAATAATTGGACACTTCCCGAGCCTATTCCTAAACCAACTCCGAAGAAGAGAGGTTTTCTATTTCTCAGTCCTGAAGATATGCAAGAGGCAAAGAAATCCATGAAAGAAAAGGGTATTAAAGCTAAAGATGTTAAGAATTTACCTCCTATTGAAGAAATACATGGTCTTAATTTACCGCATGTTGAAGAAACATATGATCTTAATCCATTACCTATTGAAGAAATTCATGGTCTTGATAACCCGACATAGGTAGTAAAGGTAAATTCTCTCAATAGATATGATAAAGCTGAAATCCCTCTTACTAAGTTTGCTAGCCAATGCTTAGATGAATTTGATAAATTTATGATTAAGCAAGAAGACTTCAATGCTTATTTTGGTAGAGAATTAAAACGCAGTGCTGATATGCTTGAACACTTGGGTGATTATATGGCTAATGTCAAAGGTGAACTTAAACTTATTAGTAAACATGGTTCTATGGTTACCTCTCAAGTAGAACAAGTACGTAAGGCTCAAAATGATTTTCTCAATGAATTAAATAGTAAGAATAATGATTATGCTGTTAGAGTGGCTACTAGAACTGGTAGAATGACTCAGGAACCTCTATATCCTGAAGGCCACCCTAAGAGAATTGAGCAAGATTCTCAGAAAAATAATATAGATGCACCTAGTCCTTCTAAAAGGAAGAAAAGGAAAAATGATAGGACTTTGCATGCTTCTAGTGAACCTATTCCTGAACCACCCGAGAATCCAAATGATATTTCTATTTCTGATACTGAAGCACAATCTGGTAATGAACCTGAAACTAGTGATAATGTTAATGATAATGTTCATGTTGATGCTCAACCTAGTAATGATAATGATATATAAATTGAACCTGCTGTTGATCTTGATAACCCACAATCAAAGAATCAATGTTATGATAAGAAAGACTTTGTTGCTAGGGAACACAGAAGGAAAGAGAGCCTTGGGTACAGAAACCCATGCCTTTTCCTCCCAAACCATCCAAGAAAAAAGATGATGAGGATTTTGAGTGCTTTACTGAAATGATTAGACCTATCTTTTTGCGTATGCGATTAACTGATATGCTCAAAATGAATCCTTATGCTAAGTATATGAAAGACATTGTTACTAATAAAAGAAAGATACCTGTCGGGGATATACCCCGCTGTATGACCCGGTTGGAGTTGTAAACCGGCTGGGACTTGGTAAACCGGCGGATGGTAAACCAGCGGAGAGTTAAGACAGAGAGTCAAGACAGATGGCTAAGACAGACGGTAAACCGGCTGGTGTTAAACCGACAGACAATGTTAAACCGGCAGACAATGTTAAACCGGCAGAACAATGTTAAACCGGCAGACGTTAAGAAGCCCAGTAAGGGAAGTCAAAATAGTTTAAGTTAAAGTCCGAGTTGGACTCCACATGTAACCCACCCCTTCAACATATATAAGGAGGGGCAGGGCTCCTCAAAGGGGGAGGAGCAAGAAACAATCTCTAGGGCTAGACACAACTAGAGGAGAGCCGGTTTACGGCGACTCCCTCGTGATGATAATGAGATCTAGCCTCAAACAACATGTAGGGTTGTTACCGGATGATGTTTCCCGGGGCCCGAAGCTGTCTAAACCCTTGTCTTGTGTTGCGTCTCTCGATTCCGCTCAACCCCTCTCAAGCTACCACATAGATGCGTTGGCCTCGCGACTAAGTCCTCATACTAAGGACATCTGACGTGACAATTCCACGACAGTTAGCGCCCACCATGGGGCACGCGCACGATGGTGTTGAGTTCTTGGAGGGATCTTTCCCAGGGATCGAGGAGTTTGTGATTTTTTCGATGAAGAAGAACCTGATTGGAATAATCTGCATCAACTTTAAGTTTATCGGTTCAGATTTGTAATCCGTCAGATTTGAGTTTAAGAAAAATTAGGTTTGAATCTGTGCGTCCGTGCGTGCGACCTGGCGTTCCGTCAGTCCGGAGCCAAATTTCGAAAGTACTGCTGCAAGAGGCCAAAATGCAAACAGGAAGTCCATCCGTACGATGGAAATCATCAAGTTGTGTTTGTTTTTTGGTCTGATTCGCCAGACCGCCGCGTACAGGATTCGCTGACACGGTCAAATTGTTTCCATTACATCAAGCGTCACAGCCTAATGGTTTCAAAGTCTGGTGTACTTCTCGACTAGTATATCACGTGAAGCCAAAACAATTTTCTATTGGGCAACTCTGATTGCTACAAGGAATGTACCAGGAGGTTCAGTCGAGAATTAGAGAAGAAAAATAGCATGATTTGCCTTACGTGAACATACAGGATTCCAACATCGGGGTGGATTGACAAGTCAAACATCAAGTTTGGACGAGGCCACGGGCTGAAGCTCGGTTTCCGTTTTTATCTCTAAACCGCCATCGCCAGGCGCGTCTCTGACTGCCGCATGTTCGTGTGGCCCTACTGGACCGGCACCTCTCCAACTCGCTGACGTCTCAGCTGCGCTTCTTCTCCACTCCGCACGCAGCCGCCCCGGCTCGCGCCTCAGATCTACTCTGTGTGCTACATCCTTTTCAAAAGAGGTAATAGCACCCCAGGTACTTTAACTTGCATCTAATGTGATGATTTAGTTCCAAAGTTGCAAAACTTGACCAAACCATACCCCAACTTACAACTCATGTGATGATTTAGTCCCAGGCCAATCACATTGCCAATTGGCTGGACCGGTCAGCGCACGCAGTTTTATAGAAAACCCCTGCCGTTTCCAATTATCAACCCGCAGTCATCCCCACTTCTACTGGAAACTACTGTACATATGGGCCAATGCTACTGGAAACTACTGTACATATGAGATGCCAAGAAGTTTGATCTGAAGAACATCGCGCATGGCCGCGCGTGGCCTACACACGGCCTCCAAAGCCACGGCCTTGGGCATGGTGATCCCCACCCCCTCCGTCATGTCCATCTCCACGCCATCCACCCGGTCCCAGTCGAAGCACTGCACCAGCGTCCCGAGAACCACCCCGACCGTCTGCAGCGCCAGCGCCTCGCCGGGGCACCTCCGCCGCCCCATCCCGAACGGCATCAGCAGCAGCCCGTCGCCCTTGCCGTCCTTGAACCGCTCCGGGCGGAACGCCGTCGGGTCCTCCCATACAGCCGGGTCCCTGTGGAGGGCGTACGCGTTCACGATCAGCATGGTGCCGCTCGGCACCTCGTAGCCGCCGACCTTGCAGTCGGCGGAGGACTCGTGCGGCAGCAGCAGCGGCGCCGCCGGGTACAGGCGTAGCGTCTCGTTGATGATGCACTGGAGGTAGCTGAGGCGGGGCACGTCGTCGGCGGTGACCATGCGGGAGGTCCCGATGGACGCGTCGATCTCGGCCTGTGCCTTCTTCAGCGCCGCCGGGTGGTTCAGCAGGAGCGACATCGCCCATGTGCTTGAGGTGGTCTCCGTTCCTATCACAATGACTCTGGTCGAGTTGTTGCTATCTGATGACTTAAACGAGTCCAAAATCTACTGATGATGCCAAATTGCCAATGTCCTTAATGAAGAAACTGACAGTTGAAGTACTCGGGTATGTGAGAAGCAGCCAAGTGGAAAAGTGACTTACCGCACACAGAGCGATGATCATCTGATCAGTGTACAGCTCCGGCTCCGTCTTCTGCAGAGTGAGGAGCACGGCGATCATGCTCTTCTTCTCGCCCTCGTCCATCCTCGGCCGCTCGGCGTCGATGAGCCGGTGGAGGAAGGCGTCCCTCCTGCTCACCGTGGCCAGGATCCTGCTCCTCACGCCGGACACGTCGAGCCACCGCATCACCGGCAGGTAGTCCCACACATTGGCCGCGCCGATGAGCGGGATGATCTCGTCCACCACCTGCTTAAACTCCCGCGCCTCCAGGGACATGTCCAACGCACGTCCCTGCACTCCGTCTTCCTCTACGACAACAACCTCACCGGCGCCTTCCCGCCGGCGCTCGGGCGCTGCAGGCAGCTGCAGCGGCTGCTCCTTGCAAACAATGGGTTCTCCGGTCACATACCGGCCGTCGCATTGCCGCAGATGGAGAGCCTGCAGCTGCTCGACCTGTCGTCCAACTCCCTCACGGACGCCATCCCGCCTGAGCTCGGCAAGCTCCAGGCGCTGGCCGGTACGCTGAACATCTCCCGCAACCGCCTCTCCGACGCGGTGCCGCCGGAGCTGGGACGTCTCCCGGCGACCGTCACCCTCGACCTCCGCTTCAACAACCTCTCCGGCGAGATCCCGCAGTCCGGGTCCCTCGCCAGCCAGGGCCCCACGGCCTTCCTCAACAACCCCGGGCTCTACGGTTTCCCGCTCCAGGTCCCCTGCCGCGCGGCCCCGCCGTCGGCATCCTCCTCCACGCCACCTCCGACCACCACTGGCTCCGGCGGCAGCGCCGGCGGCACTAGCCAACCGATGAAGACCAGCCTCATCGTACTCATCTCGGTCGCCGACGCGGCCGGCGTCGCCCTCATCAGAGTCACCGTGGTGTACATATACTGGAAGCTGCGCGACCGGCGCGGGGACGACATCGACGACGACGAGGACGAGGAGGAGCGAGTGCTCTTCGCCTGCCCGTGCATGCACGCAAACACCTGCGGGAACTCATCGGACGGGTCAGACGCGGGCGGCGGCGAGAAGAAACGCGGCAACGGTTCCGGGGGCGGAGGCGGCGGCGAGGACGGGGAGCTGGTGGCGATAGACAAGGGGTTTCGGATAGAGCTGGACGAGCTGCTGCGGTCGCGTACGTGCTGGGGAAGGGCGGGAAGGGGATCATGTACAAGGTGGTGGTGGGCAACGGGACGACGCCGGGGGCCGTGCGGCGGCTGGGCGGCGGCACCGCGGCCCCGAAGCAGTACAAGGAGTTCGCGGCGGAGACCGGCGCCGTCGGGCGCGTGCGGCACGCCAACGTGGTGCGGTTGCGCGCCTACTACTGGTCGCCCGACGAGAATCTTGTCGTCACCGACTTCATCAACAACGGCAACCTCGCCTCCGCGCTGTGCGGTACGTAACATCCTCTCCTATACAATTCGCGCTCTTTTTTCCAACGGTTTGCTCTGCTTTGAAGAATAGAATGGGTTGATAATTGGAAACGGCAGGGGGTTTCTGCAAAACTGCATGCGCTGACCGGTCCAGTCAATTGGCGAGCTGTGATTGGCCTGCGACTAAATCATCACATGAGGTGCAAGTTAAGGTATGGTTTGGTCAAGTTTTACAACTTTGGAACTAAATCATCACATTGGGTGCAAGTTAGGGTACTTAGGGTGCTATTACCTCTTTTCAAAAACGCCATCCGTGCAGCGGCCCTCCTTTTACATTGGGTGCAAGTTAGGATTCCTTTTGGTGATCATGAGATGGATGAATTTAGAAAACACAACTCCTTGTACCCTCCTTTTACTTTCTGTTATTTATATTAAATAAAATAAAAATAGTATTTTCTGTCTGTTATCTGAATTATCTGTGTAATATAAAAATACCCCGAAAATAAAAGTTCTCTAAATGCCCTGAAATTTAAATATGATTTTTTTTTGAAATATTTGAGAATATCTGGCACTGAGGACACAACAGGGGGAGCATCCACCAGGCCACGAGGGTGGAGGGCGCGCCCTACCCCCTGAGCGCGCCCCCTGCCACGTGGGCCCATGGTGGCCCTCCTCCACTTATTCCTGCACCCACACACTCCTTCCTCCCACAAACACGATTATCCAGTTCATACCAGAGTCCAAGCTCATTTTGCTGCCATTTTTGATCTCCTTGCTCAAAGCACCTCTCACAAAACTGCTTGGGGGGATCGTTCCTTGGTATGTGACTCCTCCATTGGTCCAATTAGTTTTTGTTCTAGTGCTTTATTCATTGCATATTTTTGCTGCTTAGGTGACCTTGTTCTTGAGCTTGCATGTCAAATTTATGTGGTTCCAAGTAGTTTTGATGCATGATATAGGCCCTAGGCACTTGTAGGAGTAGTTGCTATCAATATTGTTGAGTTTGGTTCACTTTTATTTGAAGTTACTAAAAATTTCAGAAATTTTTCAAAGGAAGAAATATGCTTAGGAAAATGTACCAAGGTGGTTCTTCAAGGAAGCAAGGACCCAGGCTTGCAATGCGTGATGCTGACGATGAGCCACCAAGGAATGCTCCAGTGCGGCCTTGTGAATGGCCTTCGGAAAACTTTATGAATCGAGCGGAAATTAAGGAAGAATTTAATGCATATTTGCGTAACTGATCTTGTGAGCTTCGAGGAAGAAAAGTGCTGCCAGTACCACTATCTCACTAGTTCCTTTGTGGGGAGGTTTGAATTTTCATCTTCACGTAATTCTCCAACTGTCCTGTTTGATCTTTATGAAAAATCTTATACTATGGACTTAGAGGATTTTACCACTGCTTGTAAACTTCCACAATGGGGTAGTGTTAGGGAACCTCACAAATCTGAATTTAGAGATTTTCTTGCTAGTATAACTGTGGGGAAACCTAGAGATATAACACAAGCTACCATAGGGAGCATTCACTTTTCTGCTATACATTATTTTGCTCTCTTCATAGGTAGATGCATTAATGGTAAAGATGAGGCATGTCACATGTGTGTCCCTGACCTCAGTATTCTTAGGAGTGCTGTGTTAGGAGATAAATCTTATAATTTGGGAGCCATTGTTGCATGTAGGTTGCATCTTAATAGATTTAATGGAGATTTCTTTGGTGGAATTTATGCAACCTGCATAGCTAATTTTCTTGGTATAACCATACGTGAGGATGATATTGAGTTGCCTCCTGCTTACTTAGACTTTAATGCTATGGTTCACCACCAGTTTGTCGAGAGGAATGAATCACCTCTCCAGTATCGACTAATTTTTGACAGACGTCGTGCTGTCCGTATTACTCTCTGTTGAGGCATATCTCTCTCGATGTGGTTTTGGTGATTGATGACAACGTGTGTGCGGACTAATCGTGTGCTTTGAGCGTTTCAGAGATTCATCCTTGGCACGAGACGATTTCCTCCCCTCGGAGTGTCATTCAAGACGGTGTAGCTCTTTCGTTTCTCTTTCGGTGGTCTAGTTGCGTAGAGGGCACCATACTATCAAGAGGGGGTCCGCTGTGGTATTGCTTGGGTGGAATCAACACGTACACTTCTGCTTCTCACCCTCAGAGCTCTTCTGCTTCAATGGAGAGTGTCGGTGTCAAAACCAGCGGATCTCGGGTAGGGGGTCCCGAACTGTGCGTCTAGGCCGGATGGTAACAGGAGGTAAGGGATACGAAGTTTTACCCAGGTTCGGGCCCTCTCGATGGAGGTAAAACCCTACGTCCTGCTTGATTAATATTGATGATATGGGTAGTACAAGAGTAGATCTACCACAAGATCAGAGAGGCTAAACCCTAGAAGCTAGCCTATGGTATGATTGTTGATGTGTATGTTGTCCTACGGACTAAAACCCTCCGGTTTATATAGACACCGGAGAGGGTTAGGGTTACATAGAGTCGGTTACAATGGTAGGAGATCTGAATATCCGTATCGCCAAGCTTGCCTTCCACGCCAAGGAAAGTCCCTTCCGGACACGGGACGAAGTCTTCAATCTTGTATCTTCATAGTCCAGGAGTTCGGCTGAAGGTATAGTCCGGCCATCCGGACACCCCCTAATCCAGGACTCCCTCAGTAGCCCCCGAACCAGGCTTCAATGACGATGAGTCCGGCTCGCAGATTGTCTTCGGCATTGCAAGGCGGGTTCTCCTCCAAATTCCATGTACCTGTTTGAATAAAGTCCGGTTTCTTGTAGATGTTGCGCTCCTTGGCTTCTACGCCCAATAATAGTTGTTTCCCACATGTCAAACGAATATGAAAAGTCTGAGTGTTTTTACATTCACACCCCTAGCCGCGTAAATGAGCTGCCTTATTTAAGGGGACGAGGATTTAGATCCAGTCCACACCTTCTCCCCTCCACGAGTGTTCATCAGAGCGCATCCGACAAAGGTCCATTCCACCATGGCCAGCCGCCGCAACTCCTCCGCTCGCCCTTCCAGCCCTAAGCCTGGATATTGGGAGAGATGTTCTACCCCGCATAGCGAGTTAGTGACGCTTCAGACCAAGGGATTTATCCCCCCGGCCTATATGGTCCCGGCTCGAGCCGGCCTTGCCGTTTATAACGGCGGAGAGCAAGCAGAGAAGGCCCCTAATCCATCCAAAGGAGGGCGGGTGTGTCTTGTCCCTTACTTAATAAGGGGGCTCAGATTTCCCATCCACCCATTTCTCCGGGGGCTGCTGGAGTTCTACGGCCTCCAGCTACATCATCTCATGCCCGCCTCAGTATTGCATATCGCGGGCTTTGTAGCCCTCTGCGAGCTGTTCTTGGGTGTAGAAGCTCATTTCGGACTATGGAAGGAGCTATTTTGCCTCGTGCCCCGCTCCAAGAAAGGGTCCATGTATCAAGTGGGCGGAGCCGAAGTATGGCGCATCGCCGGGACCGGATATCTGTCCGGAACCCCAAAGAAGGTGTCCGAAGATTGGCCCTCGGAATGGTTCTATATAGAAGACGTCCCGCTGCCAGACCCTGTCCGGATCGGCCTCCCAGAATTCGATAATGCTCCCTTAAAGAAGCGCCTAAGCTGGCGTCCACGGAGCCCTCAAAGGGAAAGTGACAGGGACATCGTTTACCTGATGGGCCGAATAAAATTGTTGGCCCATTCCGGACTAACCATGATCGGAGTTATGGCCGAATGCATCATGCGGGGGGTGCAGCCGCTTCAGTATAGAAGCCACCCCATGTGGGATTTCAACGGGGAGGACGACACCACCCGCTACGACCGTAAAGGGCCATATTCAGTTGCCGCTCTATTAAAGATCTTGTCCACTTTGTACAAGGGAGAAGAGGAGGAATTTCTCCGTGTCAACCCACAGGGTGGATTCTCTATGCACAATCCCCCAAGCTGGGTAAGTGGTCACATTTACTTGCTCATCCGTTTAGTGTTCCCATTGTTAAATATTTAGTCTAATGATTTCAACGCAGGAACTGCGCCGGGCTGTTAAGGAAATAAACAGCCCGCCTCCACAACCCGAGGACCCAGGACGGTCTCTCGACTCGGCCTCTCAAGAGGATCCAGACATATCTGTGGAGCTGATTGATGGAGTGTTCCATCAATTGAGCGAGGACAACGCCTTGGTGGCCATTACGGCCGATTACCCAGGGCTAATCCTGACGCCCCAGGTACCTGAGATCGAAGTCCCAGTACCCCGGATAGGGGTCCGTCCACTCGTGTTCAATTTCCTGATTGCAACCGAACTTTGCAGGGGAGGTTTTTGAGGCGGAAGGCCGAACCTGCGGCGACAAGCCAACGAGGGGCCGCAGGGCCCCGTGGGCAGAAAAGAGGTGCAATCCGGGCCGAGGCATCAGCGCAAAGGTATGGCGCGCCCTTCTATCCCAGTTGTTATACCTTCGAGGCACATTTGACACTCGTGCTCTCTTCAGAACAAAGAGGCCTCGCCGGACTATATCCGGAGAGGCTGCCAATCGCGCCTCCACCAGCCAGGCTCCAAAGCCTGGTTCGAGGGCGGAGGCGAACGCAAGGCGCGTGCCGGACGTTCCTCCGACGGAGGATGCGGACGGGTTGTCTGCCACCAACTCTGAGGTGGAAAGTGCCATGAACCACAGGCGTCGCTGGACAATTCTTCGCGACGCTTGCTTCTCCCAAGAGGCATTAGATGCCCTCAATTCGGGAGGTGCGCACCTCCGTGCTGCTCAAGATGGTCTAGCCAGAGCCACGGAGCAATATGTAAAAGACATACGGGTAAGAAAATTTTGGTAAATATATATGTAGCAGTAGCCCCCGAGACTTGAAACAGTTAGAATAACTGATTTAAGGATCATTTGATATGCAGGTTCTTACAGAAAAAAATTCCTACTGTCCAAGGAGCTGGAAGCGTGCAAAGCCCAACTGGAGGCCGCACTAGCCGCGGCAGGGGATCCTAAGGAGACCCCCTCTGGTAATATACATTTCAAAATATAAGTATTTTGCGAGGCACGACTTTGGTGCGAATCTGACAAATAAAATTGCAGATGTCGCCGGATTGAATCCGGAAAAGCAACACCTCCTACGCCAGCTAAAGGCTGGTGAGAGGGTGCTATTAAAGGTGATGGGGGAGAAGAATGTTCTTCAAGATGCCAACACCCGGCTGGGCGTCGAGCTGAAAGATGTTCGTGCCCAGCTGTGAGACTCCGTGAAGGAGAATCAGCGGCTTCGGCGCAGCATATTTAGTAAGTGCTTGAACGAACCTTTTGAAAGAAAGTTCGGCGGGGAAGTCGACTAACAGAGTAATGTCTGTAGGTGTGTTAACGGGTCGTCCTGCAGAGGAGATGACTGGTTCTACGGGTGACCTTCTTCCCGAGCTCTTGCAACTGCTCGATCGAGTTCAGCAGGCAATGCGAGGCATCGCCCAGGCCCTGTGGCCATCCGTCTCCATGCCCGAAGGTCTTGGAGAGCTTGCGGAGAAGCTAAAGGGAGCACGGCGACGCTTCCAATTGTGGAAGATATCGGCCTGCCGTCAAGGCGCTAGGGAGGCCTGGGCCATGGTGAAGACGCGGTACTCAAAGGCTGACTCCAACCACATGGCCGAGGTTGGTCCTATAGGGCCCGATGGGAAGGAGATCCCTGTAAGCTTAGTGTACGACCAAGTAGAGTTGGCCGCAAAGTATTCCCAGCAGGAGTGTAAATTAGACAGCCTGTTAGATGGTATTGAAGAGGAATACAATCAGTCAAAATGACTATGTAATTGAATTGACATTTATAATGCCTTCTAGCCGGATTGTAGATCATTTGTCATGGCCGACCTTTTCGCTTCAACCTCGGGACCTGACGGTTCGGAGTGTGTCCGAATTCCCGTGCGGTTATATAGGAACCGGGGAATGCGTGGAGACCAGGCGTAGGGGTCATTAGTGCATGAACAGACAAGTGCCCGACTAGTTATGTTATATTACATGGTTAGTAAGAAACATCTTCCAGGGAGAATAGTTCCATTAGGGGTTCCTTTCCCTAGGGGGCATGCCCTAAAGTGCATGTCCATGCTGCGAAAAGAAACGCAGGAAAAACACCTAGGAGCACATAGATAAAGAAAAAGATCATCTTTAGTTCACCAACCGAATATTCTCTTAAGAACGCTAGCTTTCGGCTTCACCCAGTCTGAGGTACACGTCCGGCTGACCCGGCAGTAACAATCGCAGAGGTGCTCCCTTTACCACCTAGTCGAACAATCGGGAACGTAGGGGTAAGCACAGGAGCCAGGCAACCCAGCTTGGCCAAAACTTAAGTCATATCGATGCATATAATGGTGAATAAAAGGTACATGCGGAAGTTTGACACATGTGTTGGGCATGAAGCCCGTATTAAATAAGCTTCTGTTTAAAGAAGCCCCCAGGTTTACTGAGCATGGATAGATCGTCAATTTATGAGCCTTTAAAGGTTATAAGAGAGAGAAAAAGAGAGAAGGAGACAAATGTAAGACGGAAAGTATAAAACATGGGCAGAGTGAGGAGACGAACACAGGATCCGGCGCTAGGCATAGAATCTTCGGATATGGGATGCGTTCCATGGGTTCGGCTCGAGTCGGTTATCCAATGCGTTTCGCAGGCGGTATGCTCCACCAGTGAGGACTTGGTCAATTATGAAGGGACCTTTCCACTTGGGCTTGAGTTTGTCCTTTTTATTGTCCACAGGCGTAGAACTAATTCGCCAACGTTGTAATTTTTGGCCCGTACTTCTCTGCTTTGGTATCTTCGAGCTTGCTGTTGATAGAATGCGGAAAGGGCTTTCGCCACATCACGCTCCTCCTCTAATGCGTCCAAACTGTCCTGCCGATCGAGCTCGGCTTCTCTTTCCTCATACATGCGCAGTCGAGGTGAGTCATGAATTATGTCGCAAGGCAAAACTGCCTCTGCGCCATACACCATAAAGAATGGTGTGTATCTGGTGGTGCGATTCGGCGTGGTCCGCAGCCCCCAGAGTACGGAGTCGAGATCCCCTACCCAGTGAGTGTTAGATTCCTTGAGGGACCGCACTAATTTGGGTTTAAGGCCGCTCATGATAAGACCGTTTGCGCTTCGACCTCGCCGTTAGTTTGTGGGTGATAGACGGAAGCATAATCGAGCTTTATGCCCATGTTTTTGCACCAGAGTTTTACCTCGTTGGCCGTAAAGTTCGTGCCATTATCAGTGATGATGCTGTGGGGGACGCCGTAACGGTGTACAACCCCGGATATGAAGTCTATCACAGGTCCGGATTCGGCCGTCTTAACAGGCTTGGCTTCTATCCATTTGGTGAACTTATCCACCATGACCAGTAAGTATTTGTGCTTGTGGGTTCCACCTTTAAGGGGTCCAACCATATCAAGCCCCAGACCGCAAAGGGCCAAGTGATGGGGATAGTTTGGAGGGCGGTGGGTGGCATATGGCTTTGGTTTGCAAAGAGCTGGCAACCGGTGCATCGTTGGACTAAGTCCTGAGCGTCTGCCCGGGCCGTCGGCCAATAAAAGCCTGTACGGAAGGCCTTGCTTACCAGGGACCGGGCTGCAGCGTGATGACCGCTGAGTCCGGCATGGATCTCAGCCAGGAGATTCCGCCCCTCCTCTTCGGAGATGCACCTTTGAAGGACTCCGGTAGTGCTTTTCTTATAAATCTCTCCCTCGTGGACTCTGTAGGCTTTGGATCGCCGCACTATGCAGCGTGCCTCATTTTGGTCCTCGGGGAGTTCCTGCCTAGTAAGGTAGGCGAGGAATGGTTCTGTCCACGGGGCGATGACGGCCATTATTACGTGGGCTGAAGGTGTTATTTCAATGGCAGAGCCTCCGATTGTGTCAGAATGTTCGGTGTCGGGCAGTGCGGTGGGGTCCGGGCTGTTATTGTTCGGCTCCCCTTCCCATGCCACGGATGGCTTGAACAGCCTTTCCAAGAAGATGTTGGGGGGACTACATCACGTTTTGCGCCGATGCGTGCCAGGACATCTGCCGCCTGATTATTTTCCCGGGCTATATGGTGAAATTCAAGCCCCTCGAAACGAGCTGACATTTTTAGGACGGTGTTGCGGTAAGCTGCCATTTTTGGATCCTTGGCATCGAAGTCTCCATTTATTTGGGAGATTGCGAGGTTCGAGTCCCCACGCACCTCTAGGCGTTGGATGCCCATGGATACTGCCATCCGGAGACCATGTAGAAGGGCCTCATATTCGGCTGCATTGTTGGAGTCCGTGTACATAATCTGTAGTACGTATTGAACTGTGTCTCCTGTGGGGGACGTCAAAACGACGCCAGCCCCCAGTCCGGCCAACATTTTGGAGCCGTCGAAATGCATGATCCAATTTGAATATGTGCCGTACTCTTTAGGGAGTTTGGCCTCCGTCCATTCTGCGACAAAGTCGCCCAAAACTTGTGATTTGATGGCTCGTCGCGGCTTATAAGTTATGTCGAACGGGAGGAGCTCGATGGCCCATTTCGCAATCCGGCCCATTGCGTCACGGTTGTTTATAATATCATTAAGTGGTACTTCCGAGGCTACTGTTATTGAACACTGTTGAAAGTAGTGTCGTAGCTTCCGGGATGCCATGAATACCGCGTATGCAATCTTTTGATAATGCGGGTACCGTGATTTGCAGGGAGTGAGGACAGTGGACACATAATAGACCGCCTTTTGAAGGGGGAATTTGTGTCCGTCCGCTTCTCGTTCGACGACGAGCACTGCGCTTACAACCTGATGTGTTGCTGTGATGTACAAAAGCATTGGTTCGCCAATGTTTGGTGCGGCCAGGACCGGGTTTGTTGCCAGTATGGCTTTTATTTCGTCGAGTCCGGCCGTGGCTGCGTCCGTCCATTTGAAGTGTTCGGTGCGCCGAAGGAGGCGGTAAAGGGGAAGGGCCTTTTCTCCCAAGCGGGAGATAAAGCGGCTTAGAGCCGCCACACATCCGGTTAACTTTTGTATTTGTTTGAGGTCCTTTGGGATATCCAGTTGCGACAGAGCTCGGATCTTGGCTGGATTTGCTTCAATTCCTCTACTGGATACAATGAAGCCCAAGAGCTTTCCGGCTGGAACGCCAAAAACGCATTTTTCCGGGTTGAGCTTGATGTCATATGTTCGGAGATTATCAAATGTGAGCCTCAATTCGTCTACTAGAGATTCAACATGTCTTGTTTTGACGACCACATCATCTACGTATGCCTCCACTGTTTTGCCGATCTGGCTTGCCAGACATGTCTGACTCATGCGCTAATATGTTGCGCCGGCGTTTTTGAGCCCGAAGGGCATCGTGTTGAAGCAGAATGGCCCGTATGGTGTGATAAATGCCGTTGCGGCTTGGTCTGGTTCTGCCATCTTGATTTGATGGTAGCCAGAATATGCGTCGAGGAAACACAACGAATCGTGTCCTACGGTAGCATCGATAATTTGATCGATGCGGGGGATGGGGAAGGGATCCTTTGGGCAAGCCTTGTTAAGGTCTTTAAAATCAACACACAGACGCCAGGATTTGTCCTTCTTTGGTACCATCACCAGGTTTGCTAGCCAGTCCGGATGTTTTATATCTCTGATGAATCCGGCCTCCAATAGCTTTGCTAGCTCCTCTCCCATAGCCTGTCTCTTAGGTTCGGAAAAACGCCGAAGAGCCTGTTTGACAGGTTTTAATCCTGTTTGGATATTTAAGCTGTGCTCGGCCAGCCTGCGTGGGATTCCTGGCATGTCTGAAGGGTGGCAGGCGAAAATGTCCCAGTTCTCTCGTAGGAACTCTCGCAATGCGGCGTCGACATCACGGTTTAATTGTGCCCCGATGGAAGCTGTTTTATTGGGGTCCGTTGGATGGACTTGGAATTTGACTATTTCGTCCACCGGTTTAAAGGAGGTGGACTTGGATCTTTTGTCGAGTACCACATCATCCCTATTCACCATAGAGCGCAGCGCAGTCAGCTCCTCAGCCGCTAGGGCTTCGGATAGTGCCTCGAGGGCCAGTGCGGCTGTCTTGTTTTCGGCGCGGAGTGCTATGTCCGGATCACTAGCGAGAGTGATGATCCCATTGGGCCCGGGCATCTTGAGCTTCATGCACCCGTAATGGGGTATTGCTTGGAAGATTGTAAATGCTTCCCGCCCTAGCAAAGCGTGATAACCGCTGCTGAACGTGGCCACATGGAACGTGACCTCTTCGGACCTGTAATTGTACGGCGTGCCGAACACCACATCTAGTGTGATTTTTCCTGTACAGCGTGCTTCTCGACTGGGAATTATTCCTTTAAAGGTTGTGCTGCTTCACATGATGCGGTTCCAGTCTATTTCCATTTTTTGAAGAGTTTACTCATAGATGAGGTTCTATCCGCTGTCGCCATCCATGAGTACCTTGGTAAGACGAAAGCCGTCCACTACTGGACTGAGGACCAATGCAGCTGGTGCTCGGGCTGTTCGGAATTTAGGTTCATCACTGGCGTTAAAGGTAATAGCCGTGTCACTCCATGGGTTTATTGTTGCTACTTGGTAGACTTCGGCAAGGCTGCGGAGTGTCCTTTTTCGCATATTATTTGATGCGAAGGTCTCGAAGACTGTTAATACCGTATTGGTGTCTCTGGGGTGGCTTTCTGTGGCCTCCGTAATTAGGAGGTTTTCACCAATTTTGGCCACCTGCCGGAGTATCCAACATGCTCTAAGGCTGTGAGTTGGTGTGGCGTCCTCTGTACTATGAATTTTACAGGGTCCATTAAGCCATCCTTCCAATACGGTTCCATGCCCTGTAGAGGGTTTTTGCCTTTTGGTTTTTGACCCGGGTGTCTGGCGATGATGCACCCTTTTATTTCGGACTGGGTTTGCCTTAAGGGCCGGATTGTCCCAAAATGTTGTTTTGGTTTTCCGGACGCTTTCCATCGCACAGTACTTTCGTACTATGGACGCCAAGTCAGCGAAGCGTGTAATATCACGGCGACTTATGGCATTGAGTATTCCCTTGTCCGTGCAATTATTGCAGAAGAATGAAATTGCGTCTTCCTCGCGACAACCCTTTATCCTGTTCATAACCAGGAGGAATCTAGCCCAGTAATGATGTACTGTTTCTTCGGGCTCTTGCCTGATTTGGGATAGATCGCTAATGTTCGGGTGGGTGGGTGGAATTAAATCCGAAGCCTCACCCCATCTGAGGCTCAGAGGCCGAGGAATTTCCGAACTCGAAAATTTGGATTCCTGGATGTCGTCCAATGAATCCAGTCCGTCGCCTGATTCTAGGTTCAGGTCTTGAGTGATATCCTCCCCTCTGCGGGCATCCGGCTTGGAGGGATCGGGAATCCGGACGTAGCGAGTCCTTAAGATAGATGAAGGGTCGCCGCACTGTCCCTCTACCATGGCAACGTGATGGGTGGCTTGGGGAGAGTTAATCTTTCTTAGATCGGTTTTAGGCCCAATCTGGTCGTAATCCGTAGCGACTCCCAGGGCGGCGAAGCGATCCAAGAGCTCGTTTATGGAGGAAAGCTCTATTGGATCTAACTGCTCGGCAAGTTCCAAGTTGACATGAAGATTGTTTTCGATGGCTCGAGAGGTCGTCGTCAGCACAGAGGCCGAACAGGTGGTCATAAGAAAGCCACCTAACCGGAGGGTTTGGCCGATAGCCAAAGCTCCCTTAGCAACGGTGCCGTCTTTAAAGATGGGGTGAGGCATCCTTCCTGATGGCGACGACACAGAGGAACTCTCAATGAAAGCACCAATGTCGGTGTCAAAACCGGCGGATCTCGGTAGGGGGTCCCGAACTGTGCGTCTAGGCTGGATGGTAACAGGAGGTAAGGGACATGAAGTTTTACCCAGGTTCAGGCCCTCTCGATGGAGGTAAAACCCTACGTCCTGCTTGATTAATATTGATGATATGGGTAGTACAAGAGTAGATCTACCACGAGATCAGAGAGGCTAAACCCTAGAAGCTAGCCTATGGTATGAGTGTTGATGTGTATGTTGTCCTACGGACTAAAACCCTCTGGTTTATATAGACACCGGAGAGGGTTAGGGTTACATAGAGTCGGTTACAATGGTAGGAGATCTGAATATCCGTATCGCCAAGCTTGCCTTCCACGCCAAGGAAAGTCCCTTCCGGACACGGGATGAAGTCTTCAATCTTGTATCTTCATAGTCCAGGATTCCGGCTGAAGGTATAGTCCGGCCATCCGGACACCCCCTAATCTAGGACTCCCTTATATAGATCTTTTCTCTACTTATGTGTCTTGTCTGGGTCCCAGTGGTAGTACCGTGCTACCCAGCGGTAGTACCGCTGAGGGGTCACAAGCGGCAGTACCGCTCCGCAGCGGTAGTACCGCCGGTGACTCCGCAGCTGTACTACCGCTGGCCTGCCAGGTTCCTACCGCCTCGACTCAAGGGCTCTTTTTCTTGTGTCGGGTTTTGCGGCACTAGTTGCGGCAGTAGAGGCGGTAGTACCGCTTCTCAGTGGTAGTACCGCCCCTACCACCGCGGTAGTACCGCTTTGGGTCCAGGTCCCTGCTTCTCTCCTTTACGCGACAGTACCGCTAGTTGGAACGGTAGTACCGCTTCTCAGCGGTAGTACCGCCCCTACCTCCGCGGTAGTACATCTCTGTGTCCAGGTCCCTGCTTCTCTCCTTTGCGCGGCAGTACCGCTAGTTGGAACGGTAGTACCGCTGGCTCAGCGGTAGTACCGCCACCCCAAGCGGTACTACCGCCCTCTGCGGGGCTGTTTAGTGGGGCAACGGTTGGATTGTTTGCCCCCACTATAAAAGGGGGTCCCCTTCTTCCCCGTTGACCTACCTCTTCCCTCTCAAGTTCCATTAATGCTCAAGCTCCATTTTCGCCTGATCTATCTCTCTAGCCAATCAAACTTGTTGATTTGCTCGGGAGTGGTTGAGAAGGCCCCGATCGACACTTCCACCAAGATATTTTCGATTCCCCTACCTATCCCTAGCGGATCTTGTTACTCTTGGGTGTTTGAGCACCCTAGACGGTTGAGGTCACCATGGAGCCACAGTCCATTGTGGTGAAGCTTCGTGGTATTGTTGGGAGCCTCCGATTAAGTTGCGGAGATTGCCCCAACCTTGTTTGTAAAGGTCCGGTCGCCGCCTTCAAGGGCACCAATAGTGGAATCACGGCATCTCGCATTGTGTGTGGGCGTGAGGAGAATACGGTGGCCCTAGTGGCTTCTTGGGGAGCATTGTACCTCCACACCGCTCTAACGGAGACGTACTTCCCCTCAAAAGGAAGCAACTTCGGTAACACATCCTCGTCTTCACTGGATCCACTCTTGGTTATTTCTTACCTTTACTTGTGCAAGCTCTTTAGTGTTACTTCTCTTGCTTGCTTGTTTGTTTGTTGTTATTGCATCATATAGGTTGCTCACCTAGTTGCACATCTAGACAACCTACTTTGATGCAAAGTTTAATTTGGTAAAGAAAAGTTAAAAATTGTTAGTTGCCTATTCACCCCCCCTCTAGTCAACCATATCGATCCTTTCAATTGGTATCAGAGCCTCGTCTCTTTATTAAGGACTTTATCGTCCGAAGAGTATGGTTGATACCGGAGACGGTGTGGAGGAACACTCCGATGTGAATCCGATCTCGTCCACGGGCGATGGGGGAACCTCGGTCTCTCGTGAGGAGTTCAATGTGGCCTTGGAGACATTGAAAACCTCCATGACGACCGAGGTTGAAAGCATGTTTACTAAATTCCTTGAAGGGCTTAAACTATCCACCGCACCGTTGAAAGTGGGTAATCCCACCGACAAGGTGACGGATGCTACCTCCGATAAGGGGGAAGCTAGTAGTGAAAAGGCTCCTTCTTCTAGTGGTAAGAATGGCACCGGCATCTTTGCTCATGTGGAACCACCACTTGTTTATGGTGGACCGGTTCCTTCCACTCATTTGAATCATGCCGGTCCTCCCCCTAAGATTGTAAAAAATGAGGACTTGGATTCTTGGGTTTACCGCTTTAAACATCATTTAAATCATGTGAACACTAATCTTTGGAGAATCATTGAAGAAGGTTTCTATCCGCATGATCCAAGCAACTTCACTCCTCGAGAAGCCGCGGATAATAAATTCAATGAGAATGCTCTCTTCATCATTCAAGATGCAATTCCACCCGAAGATCTACCTCACTTTGGCCCTTCGCCTTGGCAAAATACGCATGGCTTTGTGTTGTCTCACTCTACCGGGGAAGCGCAATCATTCAACGCTCCAACTATGAAGTGGTGCAAGATGAGGCCGATGAGTTTGCAATGAAAGAAGATGAAGAACCTCATGAGCTTTATCGGAGAGTAACCAAACTTGCGGTCTCACTCCGAGATCACAGGAGCAAGGACATGGATGACAATTGGATCAAGCGCAAATTCCTCAAGGCAATGATGCCCTACCACAAGGCCATGTCCTCCGTCATTCGTCAAAGGCCGGACTTCCACACTTTGACCTCTAGCGAAGTGTTGGATGAGTTTGTGGCCGTGAACATTTTGGACAAGACCGCCGACAATGCGGTGCTTCGTTCTCAAAGGGAAAAGAAGCCCAACCTTGCTTTGAAGGCCAAGCTCTGCGTTGAAGAAGAAGAAGAGGAAGAAGAGGAGAGCAACCCCGAAGATACAAAGTATGCATATCATGAACACATGGCACTTGCTTCAAGGCCATTTTGGAGCAAGAAAAACTCAAGGCCAAACTTTAACAAAAAAAACTCAAGTGGCACGAAGAGCAAGCAACGTGTAAGGACTTGCTACAATTGTGGCAATGTGAGTCATTTTGTTGCGGAGTGCCCGTATGAGAAGAGGGAAGACAATGGTGGCAAGCTCATCCGAAAGGACAAGGCCAAGTTGTAACGCCCTCGATGCGGCTATATCTCCCACGTGTCGAAGCACGACTTAGAGGCATAACCGCATTGAAAGCAATGTCGCAAGTGAGGTAATCTTCACAACAACCCATGTAATACATAAGGGAAAGAGATACATAGTTGGCTTACAATCGCCACTTCACACAATTACATGAATAAAGCATTACATCATCCAGATACAATCAAGGTCCGACTACGGAACCAAAATAAAAGAAGACTAACCCAAATGCTACACAGATCCCCGATCGACCCGACTGGGCTCCACTATCGGTCAACTGAAACGGAACAACATAACGGACACGATCTTCATCGGGTTCCTCCTTGAGCTCGGTTGCGTCACCTGCACGATATCATCGGCACCTGCAAGCTGGTTTTGGAAGTATCTGTGAGTCACGGGGACTCAGCAATTTCACACCCTCGCGATCAAGACTATTTAAGCTTATAGGAATGGTAAATGTATGTGAGGTGGAGCTGCAGCAAGCAACTAGCATATATGGTGGCTAACAAACGCAAATGAGAGCGAGAAGAGAAGGCAAAAGCATGGTCGAACAACTATGATCAAGAAGTGATCCTAGAACAACCTACGTCAAGCATAACTCCAACACCGTGTTCACTTCCCGGACTCCGCCGAGAAGAGACCATCACGGTTACACACGCGTTGGTGTATTTTAATTAAGGTCAACTTTAGGTTTTCTACAACTGGACATTAACAAATTCCCATCTGCCCATAACCGCGGGCACGACTTTCGAAAGTTCAAATCCCTGCAGGGGTGTCCCAACTTAGCCCATCACAAGCTCTCACGGTCAACGAAGGATATTCCTTCTCCCAAGACAATCCGATCAGACTCGGCATCCCGGTTACAAGACATCCTCGACAATGGTAAAACAAGTCCAGCAACACCGCCCGAATGTGCCGACAAATCCCGATAGGAGCTGCACATATCTTGTTCTCAGGGCACACTCAGATGAGCACTCCATATAGCTAAAACCAAACCTCGAGTTTCCCCGAGGGGGCGCTGCACAGGGCTCTAGTTTGGACCAACACTCAGAGGAGCACTGGCCCGGGGGGTTTAAATAAAGATGACCCTTGAGTCTACATAACGCAAGGGAAAGAAAAGGCTAGGTGAAAAATGGTAAAACCAAGGTTGGGCATTGCAGGAGGAGTTTTATTCAAGGCGAACTGTCAAGGGGTTCCCATTATAACCCAACCGTGTAAGGAACGCAAAATCCGGGAACATAACACCGATATGACAAAAACTAGGCCGGCAAGAGTGGAACAAAACACCAGGCATAAGGCCGAGCCTTCCATCCTTTACCAAGTATATAGATGCATTAATTAAATAAGAGATATTGTGATATCCCAACAAAATATCCATGTTCCAACAAGGAACAAACTCCAATCTTCACCTGCAACTAACAACGCTATAAGAGTGGCTGAGCAAAGCGGTAACATAGCCAAACAACGGTTTGCTAGGACAAGGTGGGTTAGAGCCTTGGCTCAACAATATGGGAGGCATGATAAGCAAGTGGTAGGTATCGCAGCATAGGCATAGCAAAAGAGCGAGCAACTAGCAAGCAAAGATGGAAGTGATTTCGAGGGTATGGTCATCTTGCCTGAAATCCCGCAAGGAAGAAGAACGTCCATGAAGAAGACAAACGAACATATTCGAACGGGTCCTCACAAACACGACGTTATTCGAACCAACCTGAAGAAGCAACACCGGAAAGAAGCACACACCATAGTAAACAACCAACACATGAACATGACATGATATGCGGGATGCGGTATGTGATGCATATGCATGATGTGCAAAGGAATGATTGAACCCGGCCTCAACTTGGAAAACCAAGAGTGCCACTGGAAAGAGGAGTTGATTTCAGTCGAAATTGATATAAAGATCACCGGAATCGGATGCACGGTTTGGAAATGGCAAGCAAAACAAATATGGCACCGGTCTGCGATAATCAGCAAGTAGCCATCTAAATGCATCAAGATAAATATGCTACAACACTCAAAAATGGAAACAACATACATGGCAGGGATCCACTCAAGATGCTTGACAAAAGATGAACACTGAGCTACGGCTAATTCATCCATTAACAGGTTCAAACAAGCATGGCAAAAGTGCAAATGATAACAGGTTTCAGACTTGGTGAAATTAAGAGCATGTCAGGAATTTATCATCAGGAAGCAATGTTTAGAGCACGATAAATACCTGCTATAGGATCATATCATGGAAAATCAAGGCAGGGCATGAAGCTACTCTAAGCATATAACAAAAGTCCCTTAGTGACCTTGATCCAAAAGGGATCAGAAAATACAATTGCAAGCATGTGAACATAGCAAATCATAAACAGATTCAGACTTAGTGAAAAACTGGAGCATGCAAAACAGTTAACGAGTAGGCATGTTTACGAGCTCGATGCACTCACTACAAGGCATTGCATGACGAACTAAGCATACCCCCATCAAGAAGACATGGCATAGAAGCTAGACATGGCAAGAACAACATCATAGCATGCACGGATCAATAGCAACAACCTCGGCAAAATCGCTAAACATGTTAACAATCTGCCAGGAACATTTTATAGCAAAAGTAGAGCTCGATTGACTCAAGCTAGGGTGCTCCATAATTGCAAACAAAGACATCCTTACTGGTCATCCTTAAAAGAGGCACGGATCACTAGGAAACAACATGAACTTATGGCATAAAAACAAATACAGGACAAGGACTTAGTGAAATTCGAAGTCCTTGAAATCAACATCAACGATTACGCTACTTTGCAAGCTTGTGCTAGTCACCACAAAGATCACAAAAAATACATGGCATACACCCCTATAAAGATGGCATGGCATATAACAAAACACATGTAGAGCTCAGGATCATAGCATGCACACATTAATCATGGCAAAAATGACAAAAGTCCAATTGCTGAAACAGATCTGAAATAATCATCGCATAGCCCTCTTCCAACAACATTTAGGGCATCAAGATAAGCTCAAATGAAAATGATGCAGTGAGATGAAATGATGTACTCGTCGAGACGAACATTTTGATATGCTACACACGCAAAACGGAGCTATGGATGCAAAGTAATGACATGATGAACATGTGCATATGAATCTGGAAACTTGGGGGACTTAGTGAAATTTGGACCTCTCGGGAAAAGTCAACCCGGGACGAAGCGGTGCGGGACGGAGGGATCCGGATCGGAGGGAGACGTTTGGTTGAAGGGACCGGTGGATCTGATCCACCTCGCGTGGATCCGGACGGCGCGGCGAGGCGGCGCGCTCCGGCGAGCTTGGACACCGGCGAGGAGGAGATCCGGCGGCGACCGCGGGCTACGGGCGGCACGGGGTGCAGTGGAGGTGGCGGGCGGCGCCACGCCAGCGACGTGGTGGCGGCGAGGGAGCTTGGCGGCGGCGAAGGCGACGCGACGAGCGAGTGGGGCGGAGCTGCTGCGCCGGCGAGGGGAGGCGGGCCGGCGCCGGCGGAGGAGCAGGACGGAGGCGGCGGCCGGTGGGCGTAGCGAGGCGGCGGGGGCCGTCGAGGTCGCCGGACGGCGACGGCGGCTGGTGGAGGCGAGGCGCCTCGGGCGCGGGAGGTAGGCGACGGCGGTTGTGGGCTCGCGCGGGCCCGCAATGGGCCTGGCGGGCCGCGTCGGCGGCGGTCACCGGGCTGCCACGTGTCGCACCCTGGATGGCTGCGGGCGGCGGCGCTGCGCAGGTCGGACGTGTCCGGCCGTCCGGATTTCGTCCGGCGGCGCGAGGAGAGGGGAAAATTAGGGTTTCGCCCGCGAAAATGGACGGGGAGGGCATATTTATAGGTAGAGGGAGCTAGGAGAGTCCAAATGAGGTGCGGTTTTCGGCCACGCGATCGTGATCGAACGACCGAGATGATGGAGGGGGTTTAGGTGGGTTTTGGGCCACTTTGGAGGGGTGTTGGGCTGCAACACACACGAGGCCTTTTCGGTCCCTCGGTTAACCGTTGGAGTATCAAACGAAGTCCAAATGGCACGAAACTTGACAGGCGGTCTACCGGTAGTAAACCAAGGCCGCATGGCAAGTCTCGGTCCAATCCGAAAATGTTTAACACCCGCACACGAAAAGAGGTAGAAGGGGACACCGGGTGACATAGGAGCGCCGGATTGCAAAACGGACAACGGGGAAAATGCTCGGATGCAACGAACATGTATGCAAATGAAATGCACATGATGACATGATATGGAATGCAAGACACGCATGCAATGACAAGGCAACACGGCGAATAACTGGAGGACACCTGGCACATCGGTCTCGGGGCATTACAACACTCCACCACTATGAGAGGATCTCGTCCCGAGATCTAGAATGGCACCGGAGGGAAAACAGAAGAGAAGGAGAAGAGGTAAAACTAAGTTGCTTCTTTGACAAACGAGTGAAACCAAAGAACCTTGAAAAAGGTTAAGCCATTTCGAGAAAAGAAATACAACGGAGATGAACAAAGTTGAAAGCACTCCGTTAAGAAAGAGGAAAAAGAAAGAACCGATTCGAGTAGCACTCCGGTTTAGAAGGGATAAGCAAGGAAAAGAATATGAACTTGGCAAAACAAGAAGATGGGTTGAAAAGAGCAACATCACAAAGCCTCCGGAACAAAAGAATAGAAATTGGATCGTTGGAAAGGAAATAATTGAGAGGAAAAAGACATCTTCTACCATAATAGAATTTGAAAAGCATCCTTAAAAGAAGGATTGAACGGAGTTGTCAGAAATCCAACAACGAAAAGGATAAGCTTGATATGGTCTTATGGAATACATCTCAAATTATGAGGTGACAACCCTGACACTCACGGGAAAAAGAATTGGATTGGTATGAACAAGGAGACGAGAAAGTTATTCACCGGAAGTATAAAAGACGAACTTGGGTCCTTTATTATCACCATAAATAGCAATAATCCTTAGGGAAGGCTTTAGGTGAAATATAACCCAAGATAACTCCAATGACGAGATTGATGGATTTAGAAATACCTCATTCTTGACAACATGTGAATCATGAAACATGAAATCAAATTATGAAGAATGACATAGCACCACCTCAAATGATACGGTAGAAAGGATTGCACTCCAGATTGCAAGATGAAGAAACTTAAGCTCCTTAGGAAAGAATGAGGATCAACACTTCGAGAAAGAATTGAATCCTTGATGAACCATCATGTAGAAACTTCATGAGAACTCTGGTAACAAAAAGGATGATCAAACGAAAGGAAGGAAAAATTGAAAACGCAAGGTGAAGGCTTGCGATGATATAAATGGATCTTCGTGATGAAATAATTGAAAGAGGTTGGAACTCCGGGAAAAGAGAAGATGAAACAATTGAAATCAGGAGTTTGACGAGCCTCCAGAATAGGGAATTGAGTTTACTCGATGAAACAAGAATAAGAATTATGTTATGCTTATCCTTCATCAATTTAAATTGATGACAAGCAACGGATTTGGCATACTACTTATTCTCGTAGAAAGGATTAAGATAGATATAGCGCAAACTTGAGAAGGTCTTCAACGAACCACCGGTAGGATTGAAACAACGAATAAATAAATATGATAAAGGAGGAAGATAAATCTTGAACGAACCACCGTAAGAATTGAAAATGAACGAAGAAAAGAGATGAATCACCGGTAAGAATTTGAAAACGAACAAATATACTTGGGAAAATTTAGATACAAGAGAACGAAGAGATCCCGGGCTGATTAGAGAAATTTGAATGATGCACCGGTAAGATTTGGAGAACAATAGCTGAAAGCTGGAATGAATAATCCCGTAATGATAGTCTTCAGAGAATCAAACTGAAAAGAGTCCTGGATTGCTCCGAATGGGTGAAAAGAATATCTCACAATCGAAAACAATAATGAGAGTATGACACTAAGCTAGAGCCATGGATCCTTGAGAGAACAGAACAAGATTCAAGGAAAACTCTTCTTCGGTCTTCAAATGCAGAGAATGACGATGAGAAATGCCACCATAAATTGTTGAGATACTCCGGGATGAAAATTAGAAAGGTTGAGCCAACGATGAAAGAATTTGAAAGATCTTGGTGAAAGACATATGACTGATGACAATTCATTCTTACGTCAAACTTTAGAAGATTTGAGAATAACTCCGGGAGAATAAGAAGAGTCAGGTAAGATCCTGGGAAAAGACTTGTGGGTTAGGGCCCACTGAAAAGATACACCATTGAACGATTTTGAAGAGAGATTGCACCGATTGAAATAAATGGCTTGAAAAAGATTACAATCTCGAAAGAGCTTGAATGAATGAGAATAAACACTAGCATCTCCTGAGCTATCTTCAACACTCCGAGAAAAATGAATAGCAAGAGGAATGATTATGAGGTACATCGACATGAGAAAACATCTGAACGAGGAAAGGGATATGATCAACAAAGCTTGACTTGAATCCACCGGAGAAGAAAAGAAACGAGGAATGTTGAGCTAGTAGAACGACTTCATGAGAACCACCGGTTAAGAATATGAAGAGAAAAGAATGGAGAGACTTCACATGAATAAGATGGATACTTGATCAAGAAATCTGAATCCTTCAAGAAAACTGGTGGGTGGGGGGGGGGAAACAAAGGCAACTTGGAGACGGATGAAACAAACACCGTTGAGAAGAACTGATAATTGATCTTGCTAACGCTGAAATGATCGGATCCACTTTAAGAGAAATACACCGGTGAAAAGGATTGACATGAAAATCTCGATTATCATGAAGGATTAGTATTCACATAGAAATATGAGAACACCACTTATGAAAGGTATGGAATCAACACTTGACTTCGAAGCAACTCGAATACCACAACTCAAAACAAAACAAAGGATTGGCTTGCAGAATAAGCCGGCACAAACATATGATAGAGATTTCGTCCGAAGTTTTCGTGGTGGGGCCTACACGGGCTCGATCGTACAGCACCATCATGTACAAGGCAGTGCACATGACATACGAAGCGTCCCTGAGTCGGCATAGCTAATGACTCTTTAAGACACAATGAGATCACTGTAAAACCAACCGTGGATAGGCGGACCACTAGACGTCGAACCCCAATTTCATATCATACACCTGTCGGAAAGATATCCTAAGAGCTACTTGAATTCCCACTTATAAACTCCCGAAATTTTCCGGTTATGCAATCAGGTGTTGGGGATACAGGGGAAGCATAATATCTCACCCAAATCTAGCAAATACTACATCCAGCTGTATCCATCCTTCAACACATAACCAAGAAACCTTCAGAAATCGTTTACCTCAACCTTCGAAAAGCATCCGTTATACGAGTTATGGCAATACTCCCGAACTCCTGCCCCAGTACTGGGTGGCGTCGAGGTTATCTCACCAACAACTGCATAAAAGAGATTTTCGATGTCGGCGAACTCAGGTATTCCAGAACTGCAACGATAAAATTTTGACGACAACACCTCAGAGCTCAACTCCCCGGGACACTGCCACAACCCCTAAATGACAGGAGGCACCAAGAACAATGTTCTCGTCACAAAACCATCGGAATGATTCCAAGATACCCGCGTGATCCTAAATTTTTTTAGTGAAATTTGAGAAGAGAAGAGTCAAAACTCTATGTCAGGATGCCTCACCAGAGCGACGAAGGAACTGAGGAGTAAAAACAATTCCTACTCTCCGATATATATAAACCTATAAGACTCAAAACATTTTTCTAGACTCAACAACGCCAGCGATTCGATCAAGCAGGGGGCTCCTAAGGTCGGGGAAGGCTCTGATTACCAACTTGTAACACCCTCGATGCGGCTATATCTCCCACGTGTCGAAGCACGACTTAGAGGCATAACCGCATTGAAAGCAATGTCGCAAGTGAGGTAATCTTCACACAACCCATGTAATACATAAGGGAAAGAGATACATAGTTGGCTTACAATCGCCACTTCACACAATTACATGAATAAAGCATTACATCATCCAGATACAATCAAGGTCCGACTATGGAACCAATATAAAAGAAGACTATCCCAAATGCTACACAGATCCCCGATCGACCCGACTGGGCTCCACTACTGATCAACTGAAACGGAACAACATAACGGACACGATCTTCATCGGGCTCCTCCTTGAGCTCAGTTGCGTCACCTGCACGATATCATCGGCACCTGCAAGCTGGTTTTGGAAGTATCAGTGAGTCACGGGGACTCAGCAATCTCACACCCTCGCGATCAAGACTATTTAAGCTTATAGGAAGGGTAAAGGTATGTGAGGTGGAGCTGCAGCAAGCGACTAGCATATATGGTGGCTAACAAACGCAAATGAGAGCGAGAAGAGAAGGCAAAAGCACGGTCGAACAATTATGATCAAGAAGTGATCCTAGAACAACCTACGTCAAGCATAACTCCAACACCGTGTTCACTTCCCGGACTCCGCCGAGAAGAGACCATCACGGTTACACACGCGGTTGGTGTATTTTAATTAAGGTCAACTTCAGGTTTTCTACAACCGGACGTTAATAAATTCCCATCTGCCCATAACCGCGGGCACGGCTTTCGAAAGTTCAAATCCCTGCAGGGGTGTCCCAACTTAGCCCATCACAAGCTCTCACGATCAACAAAGGATATTCCTTCTCCCAAGACAATCCGATCAGACTCGGCATCCCGGTTACAAGACATCCTCGACAATGGTAAAACAAGTCCAGCAACACCGCCCGAATGTGCCGACAAATCCCAATAGGAGCTGCACATATCTCGTTCTCAGGGCACACTCAGATGAGCGCTCCATACAGCTAAAACCAAACCTCGAGTTTCCCCGAGGGGGCGCTGCACAGGGCTCTAGTTTGGACCAACACTCAGAGTAGCACTGGCCCGGGGGGGTTTAAATAAAGATGACCCTTGAGTCTGCAGAACGCTAGGGAAAGAAAAGGCTAGGTGAAAAATGGTAAAACCAAGGTTGGGCATTGCTGGAGGAGTTTTATTCAAGGTGAACTGTCAAGGGGTTCCCATTATAACCCAACCGTGTAAGGAACGCAAAATCCGGGAACATAACACCGATATGACAGAAACTAGGGCGGAAGAGTGGAACAAAACACCATGCATAAGGCCGAGCCTTCCACCCTTTACCAAGTATATAGATGCATTAATTAAATAAGAGATATTGTGATATCCCAACAAAATATCCATGTTCCAACAAGGAACAAACTCCAATCTTCACCTGCAACTAACAACGCTATAAGAGTGGCTGAGCAAAGCGGTAACATAGCGAAAAAACGGTTTGCTAGGACAAGGTGGGTTAGAGGCTTGTCTCAACAATATGGGAGGCATGATAAGCAAAAGAGCGAGCAACTAGCAAGCAAAGATAGAAGTGATTTCGAGGGTATGGTCATCTTGCCTGAAATCCCGCAAGGAAGAAGAGCGAGTCCATGAAGAAGACAAACAGACATAGTCGAACGGGTCCTCACAAACGCGACGTTATTGGAACCAACCCAAAGAAGCAACACCGGAAATAAGCACACAACATAGTAAACAACCAACACATGAACATGGCATGATATGCGGGATGCGGTATGTGATGCATATGCATGATGTGCAAAGGAATGATTGAACCTGGCCTCAACTTGGAAAACCAAGAGTGCCACTGGAAAGAGGAGTTGATTTTGGTCGAAATCGATATAAAGATCACCGGAATCGGATGCACGGTTTGGAAATGGCAAGCAAAACAAATATGGCACCGGTCTGCAATAATCAGCAAGTAGCCATCTAAATGCATCAAGATAAATATGCTACAGCACTCAAACATGGCAACAACATACATGGCAGGGATTCACTCAAGATGCTTGACAAAAGATGAACTCTGAGCTACGGCTAATTCATCCATTAACAGGTCCAAACAAGCATGGCAAAAGTGCAAATGATAACAGGTTTCAGACTTGGTGAAATTAAGAGCATGTCAGGAATTTATCACCAGTAAGCAATGTTTAGAGCACGATAAATACCTGCTACAGGATCATATCATGGCAAAGCAAGGCATGACATGAAGCTACTCTAAGCATATAACAAAAGTCGCTTAGTGACCTTGATCCAAAAGGGATCAGAAAATACAATTGCAAGCATGTGAACATAGCAAATCATAAACAGATTCAGACTTAGTGAAAAACTGGAGCATGCAAAACAGTTAACGAGTAGGCATGTTTACGAGCTCGATGCACTCACTACAAGGCATTGCATGACGAACTAAGCATACCCCCATCAAGAAGAAATGTCATAGAAGCTAGACATGGCAAGAACAACATCATAGCATGCACGGATCAATAGCAACAACCTCGGCAAAATTGCTAAACATGTTAACAATCTGCCAGGAACATTTTATAGCAAAAGTAGAGCTCGATTGACTCAAGATAGGTTGCTCCATAATTACAAACAAAGACATGGATGGATAGGGCACCACAATATTAACAAAACATCCTTACTGATCATCCTCAAAAGAGGCACGGATCACTAGGAAACAACATGAACATATGGCATAAAAACAAATACAGGACAAGGACTTGGTGAAATTCTAAGTCCCTGAAATCAGCATCAATGATTACGCTACTTTGCAAGCTTGTGCTAGTCACCACAAAGATCACAAAAAATACATGGCATACACCCCTATAAAGATGGCATGGCATATAACAAAATACATGTAGAGCTCAGGATCATAGCATGCACACATTAATCATGGCAAAAATGACAAAAGGCCATTTGCTGAAACAGATCTGAAATAATCATCACATAGCCCTCTTCCAACAGCATTTAGGGCATCAAGATGAGCTCAAATGAAAATGATGCACTGAGATGAAATGATGTACTCGTCGAGACAAACATTTTGATATGCTACACGCGCAAAACGGAGCTACGGATGCAAAGTTATGACATGATGAACATGGGCATATGAATCTGGAAACTTGGGGGACTTAGTGAAATTTGGACCTCTCGGGAAAAGTCAACCCGGGACGAAGCGGTGCGGGACGGAGGGATCCGGATCGGAGGGAGATGTTTGGTTGAAGGGACCGATGGATCTTATCCACCTCGCGTGGATCCGGATGGGGCGGCGCGCTCCGGCGAGCTTGGACGCTGGCGAGGAGGAGATCCGGCGACGGCGGGCGGCGCCACGCCGGCGACGAGGTGGCGGCGAAGGCGACGTGACGAGCGAGCAGGGCGGAGCTGCTACGCCAGCGAGGGGAGGCGGGCCGGTGCCAGCGGAGGAGCAGGACGGAGGCGGCGGCTGGTGGGCGCAGCGAGGCGGCGGGGGTCGTCGAGGTCGCCGGACGGCGACGGTGGCTGGCGGAGGCGAGGCGCCACGGGCGCGGGAGGTAGGCGGCGGCGGCTGTGGGCTCGTGCAGGCCCGCGATGGGCCTGGCGGGCCGCGTCGGCGGCGGTCGCCGGGGTGCCATGTGGTGCGCCCTGGATGGCGCAGGTCGGACGTGTCCGGCCGTCCGGATTTCGTCCGGCGGCGCAAGGAGAGGGGAAAATTAGGGTTTCGTCCGCGAAAATGGACGGGGAGGGCATATTTATAGGTAGAGGGAGCTAGGAGAGTCCAAATGAGGTGCGGTTTTCGGCCACGCGATCGTGATCGAACGACCGAGATGATGGAGGGGTTTAGGTGGGTTTTGGGACACTTTGGAGGGGTGTTGGGCTGCAACACACACGAGGCCTTTTCGGTCCCTCGGTTAACCGTTGGAGTATCAAACGAAGTCCAAATGGCATGAAACTTGACAGGCGGTCTACCGGTAGTAAACCAAGGCCGCATGGCAAGTCTCGGTCCAATCCGAAAATGTTTAACACCCGCACACGAAAAGAGGTAGAAGGGGACACCAGGTGACATAGGAGCGCCGGATTGCAAAACGGACAACGGGGAAAATGCTCGGATGCATGAGACGAACATGTATGCAAATGAAATGCACATGATGACATGATATGGAATGCAAGACATGCAAGCAATGACAAGGCAACACGGTGAATAACTGGAGGATACCTGGCACATCGGTCTCGGGGCATTACATAAGTCGTTCCCCAACAAGAGCAACTTCACCAAGAAGACTCCTCCCAAGGCATTGGTGGTACGAGAAGAGTACAATGAGGATGATGAAGATGGTGAGTCAGTTGCCATGGCCTCAGTTGCCATTGCGACGACTCCACGGGTGTCTCTCTTCGACTCACCCAATGAGAGCATCACCGCCAAGTGCCTCATGGCTAAAGCCACCAACAAGGTAACCTCCAACATCAAAACTACCATCATTAATCATCCTTCTTCGACGGATAGCGTTGATGAACATGAGGGAGCTAATGTGGAAGTGAATGAGTTTGATGCCTTTATGGGCAAACTTAAGGGTAAATCCAAGAAGCACCTTGTTGCTCTCTTGGAACAACTTGGTGAAGCCAATGACATGATCGAGGCTCACGAAGATACCATCTCTAAGATGGAAGGGCATAGTCGGGACTATGCCGATGAGATCTCAGATCTTTCCAATGCTCTTGAGGAAGAGCGTGGTCTTCGTTTGGCTCTTGAGGAGTCTCACAACGTTGATCATGCTAAGTTAAAGAAATATTTTGATCATGTTCTCATTATTTCTCGTGTGCTAAACTCCGAGAAGGCCGAACTTGAGGTTGATCTTGCTAGACTCAAAGAGGAGTTTGATATACTTGACAAGGCTCACAAGGTCTTGAAGGGTGCTCATGCTAGCCTGAAAGAGTCTCATGACCAACTTCAAGTAAAGCTAACCAAGGAAAAAGCCACTTTTCCTCGTATGATTTTAATTGATAATGCAAATGCTACTAACCCGTGTTGTGAGCATGTGCATCTTTTTGAGGAGAACGCTAAGCTAAAGGTGCAACTTGAGAAAGTTCTTGCGACTTCCATACAAGGCAAGAAGAACCTCAACGACCTCTTGACCAACCAAAAGGGAGTTGTGGCCAAGGAAGGGGTTGGGTACGTGCCCGAGTCCAAGAACAAGAAGAAGAATGACAAGACCAAACGACCTCCTCCTCTCATGCAAACCTTTGTGAAGGAGGGAGAGAGTGCTTCCAAGGAGAAGAAGAAGAACAATGCGAAGGGTGGCGGTGTCAAAAAGGGCAATGCCACCCCTTCCATCAAAGCTGACTACTTTAATCCTTCTTATGTGTTATGTCATGCTAGTGATGGGCATGTCTATGCCAAATTTGTTGGTTCTCCTCATGAGTATATTGAATGGTCTATTTGGGTTCCAAAGACCCTTGTTACTAACATCAAAGGACCCATTACAAAATGGGTACCTAAAATCAAGCATTGATCTCTTGTAGGTGTTTGCTTCCGGTGGGGGATCATGGTTGTGTTGGAAATATGCCCTAGAGGCAATAATAAAAGCATTATTATTATATTTCCTTGTTCATGATAATTGTCTTTATTCATGCTATAATTGTGTTATCCGGAAATCGTAATACATGTGTGAATAATAGACACCAACATGTCCCTAGTAAGCCTCTAGTTGACTAGCTCGTTGATCAGCAGATAGTCATGGTTTCCTGACTATGGACATTGGATGTCATTGATAACGAGATCACATCATTAGGAGAATGATGTGATGGACAAGACCCAATCCTAAACATAGCATAAGATCGTATAGTTCGTTTGCTAGAGTTTTACCAATGTCAAGTATCCTTTCCTTAGACCATGAGATCGTGTAACTCCCGGATACCGTAGGAGTGCTTTGGGTGTACCAAACGTCACAACGTAACTGGGTGACTATAAAGGTATACTACAGGTATCTCCGAAAGTGTCTGTTGGGTTGACACGGATCAAGACTGGGATTTGTCACTCCGTATGACGGAGAGGTATCACTGGGCCCACTCGGTGATGCATCATCATAATGAGCTCAAAGTGACCAAGTGTCTGGTCACGGGATCATGCATTACAGTACGAGTAAAGTGACTTGCCAGTAACGAGATTGAACGAGGTATTGGGATACCGACGATCGAATCTCGGGCAAGTAACATACCGATTGACAAAGGGAATTGTATACGGGATTGATTGAATCCTCGACATCATGGTTCATCCGATGAGATCATCGAGGAGCATGTGGGAGCCAACATGGGTATCCAGATCCCGTTGTTGGTTATTGGCCGGAGAGTCGTCTCGGTCATGTCTACATGTCTCCCGAACCCGTAGGGTCTACACACTTAAGGTTCGGTGACGCTAGGGTTGTAGGGATATGTATATGCAGTAACCTGAATGTTGATCGGAGTCCCAGATGAGATCCCGGACGTCACGAGGAGTTCCGGAATGGTCCGGAGGTAAATAATTATATATAGGAAGTACTATTTCGGGCATCGGGACAAGTTTCGAGGTCACCGGTATTGTACCGGGACCACCGGAAGGGTCCCGGGGGTCCACCGGGTGGGGCCACCTGCCCCGGGGGGCCACATGGGCTGTAGGGGTGTGCGCCTTGGACTACATGGGCCAAGGGCACCAGCCCCAAGAGGCCCATGCACCTAGGGTTCAAGAAGGGAAGAGTCCCAAAAGGGGAAGGCACCTCCTAGGTGCCTTGGGGAGGAGGGATTCCTCCCTTGGCCGCACCCCCCTAGGAGATTAGATCTCCTAGGGCCGGCGCCCCCCTGGCCCTCCTATATATAGTGGGGATATGGAGGACTTCTCACCACACGCCTTTGGTGCCTCCCTCTCCCTCTCCAACACATCCTCCTCCATAGTGCTTGGCGAAGCCCTGCCGGAGTACTGCAGCTCCACCACCACCACGCCGTCGTGCTGCTGCTAGAGCCATCTTCCTCAACCTCTCCTTCCTCCTTGCTGGATCAAGAAGTAGGAGACGTCACACTGACCGTACGTGTGTTGAACGCGGAGGTGCCGTCCGTTCGGCGCTAGGATCTCCGGTGATTTGGATCACGTCGAGTACGACTTCCTCATCCCCGTTCTTTGAACGCTTCTGCGCGTGATCTACAAAGGTATGTAGATGCGATCCAATCACTCGTTGCTAGATGAACTCCTAGATGGATCTTGGTGAAACCGTAGGAAATTTTTTGTTTTCTGCAACGTTCCCCAACAGTGGCATCATGAGCTAGGTCTATGCGTAGTTCTCTTGCACGAGTAGAACACAATTTGTTGTGGGCGTAGATGTTGTCAACTTTCTTGCCGCTACTAGTCTTATCTTGCTTCAGCGGTATTGTGGGATGAAGCGGCCCGGACCAACCTTACACATACGCTTACGTGAGACCGGTTCCATCGACTAACATGCACAAGTTGCATAAGGTGGCTGGCGGGTGTCTGTCTCTCCCACTTTAGTTGGAGCGGATTCGATGAAAAGGGTCCTGATGAAGGGTAAATAGAAGTTGACAAATCACGTTGTGGCTTTCACGTAGGTAAGAAAACGTTCTTGCTAGAATCCTATTTCAGCCACGTAAAACTTGCAACAACAATTAGAAGACGTCTAACTTGTTTTTGCAGCAAGTGCTTTGTGATATGATATGGCCAAAGTTGTGATGAATGATGAATGATATATATCTGATGTATGAGATGTTCATGCTATTGTAATAGGAATCACGACTTGCATGTCGATGAGTATGACAACCGGCAGGAGCCATAGGAGTTGTCTTTATTTTTTGTATGACCTGCGTGTCATTGAGAAACGCCATGTAAATTACTTTACTTTATTGCTAAACGCGTTAGCCATATTAGTAGAAGTAATAGTTGGCGAGCAACTTCATGGAGACACGATGATGGAGATCATGATGATGGAGATCATGGTGTCGTGCCGGTGACAAGATGATCATGGAGCCCCAAGATGGAGATCAAAGGAGCTGTGTGATATTGGCCATATCATGTCACTATTATTATTTGATTGCATGTGATGTTTATCATGTTTTGCATCTTGTTTACTTAGAACGACGGTAGTAAATAAGATGATCCCTCATAATAATTTCAAGAAAGTGTTCCCCCTAACTATGCACCGTTGCGACAATACGTTGTTTCGAAGCACCATGTGATGATCGGGTGTTAGATTCTAACGTTCACATACAACGGGTGTAAGACAGATTTACACATGCAAACACTTAGGTTGACTTGACGAGCCTAGCATGTACAGACATGGCCTCGGAACACAGAAGACCGAAAGGTCGAGCATGAGTCGTATAGAAGATACGATCAACATGAAGATGTTCACCGATGTTGACTAGTCCGTCTCACATGATGATCGGACACGGCCTAGTTAACTCGGATCATGTTATACTTAGATTACTAGAGGGATGTCTATCTAAGTGGGAGTTCATTGTATAATTTGATTAGATGAACTTAATTATCATGAACTTAGTCTAAAATCTTTACAATATGTCTTGTAGATCAAATGGCCAACGTAGTCCTCAACTTCAACGCGTTCCTAGAGAAAACCAAGCTGAAAGACGATGGCAGCAACTATATGGACTGGGTCCGGAACCTGAGGATCATCCTCATAGCTGCCAAGAAAGATTATGTCCTACAAGCACCGCTAGGTGACGCACCCGTCCCACAGAACCAAGACGTTATGAACGCTTGGCAGACACGTGTTGATGACTACTCCCTCGTTCAGTGCGGCATGCTTTACAGCTTAGAGCCGGGGCTCCAAAAGCGTTTTGAGAGACATGAAACATATGAGATGTTCGAAGAGCTGAAAATGGTTTTTCAAGCTCATGCCCGGGTCGAGAGATATGAAGTCTCCGACAAATTCTTCAGCTGTAAGATGGAGGAAAACAGTTCTGTCAGTGAGCACATACTCACTATGTCTGGGTTACATAACCGCTTGACTCAGCTGGGAGTTAATCTCCCGGATGACGCGGTCATTGACAGAATCCTCCAGTCGCTTCCACCGAGCTACAAGAGCTTTGTGATGAACTTCAATATGCAGGGGATGGAAAAGACCATTCCCGAATTATTTGCAATGCTAAAATCAGCAGAGGTAGAAGTCAAAAAGGAACATCAAGTGTTGATGGTGAATAAAACCACTAAGTTCAAGAAAGGCAAGGGTAAGAAGAACTTCAAGAAGGACGGCAAGGGAGTTGCCGCGCCCGGTAAGCAAGCTGCCGGGAAGAAGCCAAAGAATGGATCCAAGCCCGAGACTGAGTGTTTTTATTGCAAGGGAAGTGGTCACTTGAAGCGGAACTGCCCCAAGTACTTAGCGGACAAGAAGGCCGGCAAAACGAAAGGTATATGTGATATACATGTAATTGATGTGTACCTTACCAGTATTCGTAGTAGCTCCTGGGTATTTGATACCGGTGCGGTTGCTCACATTTGTAACTCAAAACAGGAGCTGCGGAATAAGCGGAGACTGGCGAAGGACGAGGTGACGATGCGAGTCGGGAATGGTTCCAAGGTCAATGTGATCGCCGTCGGCACGCTACCTCTACATGTACCTTTGGGATTAGTTTTAAACCTTAATAATTGTTATTTAGTGCCAGCTTTGAGCATGAACATTGTATCAGGATCTCGTTTAATTTGAGATGGCTACTCATTTAAATCCGAGAATAATGGTTGTTCTATTTATATGAGAGATATGTTTTATGGTCATGCTCCGATGGTGAATGTTTTATTCTTAATGAATCTCGAGCGTAATACTACACATGTTCATAGTGTGAGTACCAAAAGATGTAAGATTGATAATGATAGTCCCACATACTTGTGGCACTGCCGCCTTGGTCACATAGGTGTCAAATGCATGAAGAAGCTCCATGCTGATGGACTTTTAGAGTCTCTTGATTACGAATCATTTGACACGTGCGAACCATGCCTCATGGGTAAAATGACCAAGACTCCGTTCTCAGGAACAATGGAGCGAGCAACCAACTTATTGGAAATCATACATACTGATGTGTGCGGTCCAATGAGTGTTGAGGCTCGCGGTGGCTATCGTTATGTTCTCACCCTCACTGATGACTTGAGTAGATATGGGTATGTCTACTTAATGAAACACAAGTCTGAAACCTTTGAAAAGTTCAAGGAATTTCAGAGTGAGGTTGAGAATCAACGTGACAGGAAAATCAAGTTCCTGCGATCAGATCGCGGAGGAGAATACTTGAGTAACGAGTTTGGCACGCACTTAAGAAAATGTGGAATAGTTTCACAACTCACGCCACCTGGAACACCTCAGCGTAATGGTGTGTCCGAACGTCGTAATCGCACTCTATTAGATATGGTGCGATCTATGATGTCTCTTGCCGATTTAACGCTTTCTTTTTGGGGCTATGCTTTAGAGACTGCCGCATTCACTTTAAATAGGGCTCCGCCGAAATCCGTTGAGACGACACTGTATGAATTATTGTTTGGGAAGAAACCTAAGCTGTCGTTTCTAAAAGTTTGGGGATGCGATGCTTATGTCAAGAAACTTCAACCTGAAAAGCTCGAACCCAAGTCGGAAAAATGCGTCTTCATAGGATACCCTAAAGAAACTATTGGGTATACCTTCTACCTCAGATCCGAAGGCAAGATCTTTGTTGCCAAGAATGGATCCTTTCTAGAGAATGAGTTTCTCTCGAAAGAAGTAAGTGGGAGGAAAGTAGACCTTGATGAAGTATTACCTCTTGAACCGGAAAATGGCGCAACTCAAGAAAATGTTCCTGAGGTGCCTGCACCGACTAGAGAGGAAGTTAATGATAATGATCAAGATACTTCTGATCAAGCTCCTACTGAAATTCAAAGGTCGACAAGGACACCTTCCACACCAGAGTGGTACGGCAACCCTGTCTTGGAAATCATGTTGTTGGACAACAGTGAACCTTCGAACTATGAAGAAGCGATGGCGGGCCCGGATTCCGACAAATGGCTGGAAGCCATGAAATCCGAGATATGATCCATGTATGAAAACGAAGTATGGACTATGACTCACTTGCCTGTTGAGTGGCGAGCCATAGAAAATAAATGGATCTTTAAGAAGAAGACAGACGCGGATGGTAATGTGACCATCTATAAAGCTCGGCTTGTCGCTAAGGGTTATCAACAAGTTCAAGGGGTTGACTACGATGAGACTTTCTCACCGGTAGCGAAGCTGAAGTCCGTCCGAATCATGTTAGCAATTGCCACATTCTATAATTATGAGATATGGCAAATGGACGTCAAAACGACATTCCTTAATGGTTTCCTTAAGGAAGAATTGTATATGATGCAGCCAGAAGGTTTTGTCGATCCTAAGAATGCTGACAAGGTGTGCAAGCTCCAACGCTCGATTTATGGGCTGGTGCAAGCATCTCGGAGTCGGAACATTCGCTTTGATGAGATGATCAAAGCGTTTGGGTTTACGCAGACTTATGGAGAAGCCTGTGTTTACAAGAAAGTGAGTGGGAGCTCTGTAGCATTTCTCATATTATATGTAGATGACATACTTTTGATGGGAAATGATATAGAACTCTTGGACATCATTAAGGCCTACTTGAATAAGAGTTTTTCAATGAAGGACCTTGGAGAAGCTGCATATATATTAGGCATCAAGATCTATAGAGATAGATCAAGACGCCTCATAGGTCTTTCACAAAGCACCTACCTTGATAAGATATTGAAGAAGTTCAATATGGATCAGTCTAAGAAGGGGTTCTTGCCTGTGTTGCAAGGTGTGAAATTGAGCTCGTCTCAATGTCCGACCACGACAGAAGATATAGAAGAGATGAGTGTCATCCCCTATGCCTCAGCCATAGGTTCTATTATGTATGCCATGCTGTGTACCAGACCTGATGTAAACCTTGCCGTAAGTTTGGTAGGTAGGTACCAAAGTAATCCCGGCAAGGAACACTGGACAGCGGTCAAGAATATCCTGAAGTACCTGAAAAGGACTAAGGAAATGTTTCTCGTTTATGGAGGTGACGAAGAGCTCGTCGTAAAAGGTTACGTCGATGCTAGCTTCGACACAGATCTAGATGACTCTAAGTCACAAACCGGATACGTGTATATATTGAATGGTGGGGCAGTAAGCTGGTGCAGTTGCAAGCAGAGCGTCGTGGCGGGATCTACATGTGAAGCGGAGTACATGGCAGCCTCGGAGGCAGCACATGAAGCAATTTGGGTGAAGGAGTTCATCACCGACCTAGGAGTCATACCCAATGTGTCGGGGCCGATCAAGCTTTTCTGTGACAACACTGGAGCTATTGCTCTTGCCAAGGAGCCCAGGTTTCACAAGAAGACAAGGCACATCAAGCGTCGCTTCAACTCCATTCGTGAAAATGTTCAAGATGGACACATAGAAATTTGTAAAGTCCATACAGATCTAAATGTAGCAGATCCATTGACTAAACCTCTCCCTAGAGCAAAACATGATCAACACCAGAATTCCATGGGTGTTGGATTCATCACAATGTAATTAGATTATTGACTATAGTGCAAGTGGGAGACTGTTGGAAATATGCCCTAGAGGCAATAATAAAAGCATTATTATTACATTTCCTTGTTCATGATAATTGTCTTTATTCATGCTATAATTGTGTTATCGGAAATCGTAATACATGTGTGAATAATAGACACCAACATGTCCCTAGTAAGCCTCTAGTTGACTAGCTCGTTGATCAATAGATAGTCATGGTTTCCTGACTATGGACATTGGATGTCATTGATAACAAGATCACATCATTAGGAGAATGATGTGATGGACAAGACCCAATCCTAAACATAGCATAAGATCGTATAGTTCGTTTGCTAGAGTTTTTCCCATGTCAAGTATCCTTTCCTTAGACCATGAGATCGTGTAACTCCCGAATACCGTAGGAGTGCTTTGGGTGTACCAAACGTCACAACATAACTGGGTGACTATAAAGGTATACTACGGGTATCTCCGAAAGTGTCTGTTGGGTTGACACGGATCAAGACTGGGATTTGTCACTCCGTATGACGGAGAGGTATCACTGGGCCCACTCGGTGATGCATCATCATAATGAGCTCAAAGTGACCAAGTGTCTGGTCACGGGATCATGCATTACGGTACGAGTAAAGTGACTTGCCGGTAACGAGATTAAACGAGGTATTGGGATACCGACGATCGAATCTCGGGCAAGTAACATACCGATTGACAAAGGGAATTGTATACGGGATTGATTGAATCCTCGACATCGTGGTTCATCCGATGAGATCATCGAGGAGCATGTGGGAGCCAACATGGGTATCCAGATCCCGCTGTTGGTTATTGGACGGAGAGTCGTCTCGGTCATGTCTACATGTCTCCCGAACCCGTAGGGTCTACACACTTAAGGTTCAGTGACGCTAGGGTTGTAGGGATATGTATATGCAGTAACCCGAATGTTTTTCGGAGTCCCGGATGAGATCCCGGATGTCACGAGGAGTTCCGGAATGGTCCGGAGGTAAAGAATTATATATAGGAAGTACTATTTCGGGCATCGGGACAAGTTTCGGGGTCACCGGTATTGTACCGGGACCACCGGAAGGGTCCCGGGGGTCCACCGGGTGGGGCCACCTGCCCCGGGGGGCCACATGGGCTGTAGGGGTGTGCGCCTTGGCCTACATGGGCCAAGGGCACCAGCCCCAAGAGGCCCATGCGCCTAGGGTTCAAGAAGGGAAGAGTTCCAAAAGGGGAAGGCACCTCCTAGGTGCCTTGGGGAGGAGGGATTCCTCCCTTGGCCGCACCCCCCCTAGGAGATTGGATCTCCTAGGGCCGGCGCCCCCCCTTGTCCCTCCTATATATAGTGGGAAGATGGAGGACTTCTCACCACATGCCTTTGGTGCCTCCCTCTCCCTCTCCAACACATCCTCCTCCTGCATAGTGCTTGGCGAAGCCCTGCCGGAGTACTGCAGCTCCACCACCACCACGCCGTCGTGATGCTGCTGGAGCCATCTTCCTCAACCTCTCCTTCCTCCTTGCTGGATCAAGAAGTAGGATACGTCACGCTGACCGTACGTGTGTTGAACACGGAGGTGCCGTCCGTTCGGCGCTAGGATCTCCGGTGATTTGGATCACGTCGAGTACGACTTCCTCATCCCCGTTCTTTGAACGCTTCCGCGCGTGATCTACAAAGGTATGTAGATGCAATCCAATCACTCGTTGCTAGATGAACTCCTAGATGGATCTTGGTGAAACCGTAGGAAATTTTTTGTTTTCTGCAACGTTCCCCAACAGGTTGCTCGATAGCGGAGCTACAAATCATATGACCGGAAGCAAGGACTTGGTGGTGGACGTGCACAAGATTCCATCTATGCCCACCAATGTCGAGTGGGGTGACGCCTCATCTTCTAAGGTATTGGGACTTGGCAAGGTAGTCATCTCTCATGATCTCACGATCAAGAAGTTCATGCTTGTTGAGTCCCTTGCATACAATTTACTTTCTGTTCGTCAACTTGCAATCATGGGCTTTGCCACTTTCTTTGATATTGATACCGTGGCCCTCTTGTGGAGCAAGACTCTTAAAGTAGCCTTTATTGGGCATGTCGAGAACGGTCTATATGTGATTAACTTTTTGGAGCGACCCACTAAGACTGCGACATGCCTAATGGCTAAAGTTGATGTGGGATGGCTTTGGCATCGCCATTTAGCCCATGTCAATATGAGATCTTTGCAAAGTCTTCTCAAGGGGGACCATGTCCGTTGACTAACGAATGTTAGTTTTGCTAAAGATCGTGCTTGTATCGAAGGAAAGCTACATGAGAAGGCTCACCCTCCCACGACTATCATTTACTCAAAGAGGCCTTTGGAGCTTATTCACTTGGATCTCTTTGGGCCTCCATCCTTTGATAATCTTGGGGGTAGGAAGTATTGCTTGGTGATTGTGGACGACTAATCAAGATACACTTGGGTGTATTTCTTCAAGAGGAAGAGCGAGACCCAACAAACCGTCATTGACTTTGCAAATGAAGCACAACATCAACACAATGCAAAACGGTGATGAGGGGATCAAGCATCAATATTCCGCACCTTACACCCCTCAACAAAACGGTGTTGCGGAGAGGAAGAACCGGACGTTGATGGATGCGACAAGGACCATGATGGCGGAGTTCAAGTTTCCATACAACTTTTGGGCCGAAGCCATCAACACCGCGTGTCATGCATCCAATCGGCTCTACCTCCACAAGGGCTTGAACAAGACTCCATATGAGATACTCACCGGTAACAAGCCCAACCTTAAGTACTTTCGGGTGTTCGGGTGTAAGTGTTTCATTCTCAAGAAAGGTGTTCGGTTTTCTAAATTTGAGGCTAGAGCTTATGAGGGCATATTTGTTGGTTATGCTACAAACTCTCATGCTTACCGTGTCCTCAATAAATCCACAGGACTTATTGAGGAGATGTGTAACGTGGAGTTTGATGAGAATAACGGCTCCCAAGTGGAGCAAAGTGGCACTTGTGATGTAGGTGATGAAATTCCTCCTCAAGCCATAAGAAGAATGGGTGTTGGTTTTATCCTACCCATTGAGGAACCCCTTGTGGCCGAAGGAGAAGGACAATGCTCTACTCAAGTGGAGCCATCACCAACCCAAGGCCCACACGCTTTCGAAGAACAATGTGAAGGCCCTCATCCTCAAGAATAAGACCAGGGGCAAGATCATGCTCAAGACGGTGTTGACACACCAGGTGATGCCCAAGTTCAAGTTCTCTCCTCCGAGCAAGTTCAAGAACAAGAACAAGCTCAAGGCGACGCTCAAGATGATCAAGTGACCACTCCCCGTCTCACCCCCGAGGAGGAATTGGAGCATCGTGCCGCCAAGGTTGCTTCCAAGCTCTCCACCAAGGATCATCTCATGACGAATGTGCTTGGAAGCTTAAGAAAGGGGGTAAGCACTCGTAGACAATTAGCAAACTATTGTGAACATCATGCGTTTGTCTCTTGTGTCGAACCCCACAAGGTATATGAGGCGCTCAAAGATTCGGATTGGCTCAATGCCATGCATGAAGAACTCAACAACTTCGAGCGCAACAAAGTGTGGAGATTGGTGCCAAGACCGACGGGGAACCACAATGTCATTGGAACCAAGTGGATATTTAAGAACAAGCAAGATGCCCATGGGATTATCATTCGCAACAAGGCTCATTTGGTAGCACAAGGCTACTCCCAAGTCGAGGGTATCGACTACAGTGAAACCTTTGCTCCCGTTGCTCGTCTTGAATCCATTCGCATGTTGATTGCATATGCTTCTCATCATAACTTTAAGTTACAACAAATGGATGTGAAGAGTGCTTTTCTTAATGGTCCTATTAATGAATTGGTTTATGTCAAACAACCCCCCGGGTTCGAGGATCCCTACTTTCCCGATCATGTGTATCAACTCGATAAGGCACTCTATGGCCTGAAACAAGCCCCACGTGCGTGGTATGACCACCTTACCGAGTTGTTACAAGACCGTGGTTTTGAAGTTGGGCTAATCGACCCCACTCTTTTTACTAAGAAGGTCAAAGGGGAGCTGTTTGTGTGCCAATTATATGTTGATGATATTATATTTGGTTCCCCTAATAGAGCTTTCAATGAGGAATTTGCCGCTCTCATGACCTCAAAGTTCGAGATGTCTTCAATGGGAGAGTTGAAGTTCTTTCTAGGGTTCAAAGTGAAGCAAAGAAGAGAAGGAACCTTCATCAACCAAGCCAAATACGCTCAAGACATGCTCAAGAGATTCAAGCTAAGTGACGTCAAGCCGGCTTCCACTCCAATGCCCACCAAGTGCCAACTTGACATAGATCCCGATGGTAAAGCGGTGGATCAAAAGGTATATTGCTCCATGATTGGATCCTTGCTTTACCTTTGTGCATCTAGACCGGATACCATGTTGAGTGTGGGAATTTGTGCACGGTTTCAAGCCGCACCTAAGGAAAGTCACTATGTGGCGGTCAAACGAATCTTTCGATATTTGGCTCATACTTATGGTACCCAAGAGGAGCAAACTTCAAGCTTGTAGGGTATTCGGATTCCGATTGGGTGGGAGACAAAGTGGATAGGAAGTCCACTTCCGGAGGGTGCCAATTCCTTGGTTGCTCTTTGGTAAGTTGGTCTTCTAAAAAGCAAACTTGTGTGTCTCTCTCGTCCACCGAAGCGGAGTATGTAGCGGCCTGTAGTTGTTGTGCACAACTCTTATGGATGAGGCAAACTTTAAAGGATTACGGTGTCATTTGTGACAAAGTGCCTCTTTGGTGTGACAATGAAAGTGCCATCAAGATCTCTCTCAACCCGGTGCAACACTTCAAGACGAAGCATATTGAGATTCGGTATCACTTCATCCGGGATCACATTAGGCGAGGGGAGATCGAGCTCAACTATGTCAACACTCATGATAACCTTGCAGATATTTTCACGAAGCCCTTGGATGAAGCAAGATTTCACGAGTTAAGGCATGAGCTAAATATCATTGATTCGAGCAATGTGACTTGAACCCTTGCACACCCCACCACACTCAATTTGTTGTCTAGTTTAGATGTAGGCATGGACATAGGGGGAGTGTTGTTCTCTCAATGAACTCTCCCTCCCCCATTATGCATAAATTGTTCAAGTCTTTCACATTAGCCATTGTTGATGGTACTTGTGTTTTAAAGACGAGTTTTGGTCATGGGCCCAAGGTTAAAATCTTCGCGGCGCCATACCTCTTGACTCAAACATAGGTGGCCTCGGCCACCGCCCTCTCTTGAAGAGGTGTGTCTTGGCCTTTTGCTGGTGTGTTCTCTCTTCTTCTTGCCTTTTTGTTTTTCTTTCGAGCTAAGCCATGTTGTTTAGTTTTCGTGGCGTGCTGGGCGGTACTATCGCTGGTGGTGCGCGGTACTACCGCTTATAAGCGGTACTACTGACCCCCAGCGCGGTACTACCGCTGAGGGACGAGACCAGGGGGTTATATCGGGGCAGGGGGAGGTTTCTTCTCCCCCATACCCATTCACTTCACCCCCTTGTTCCTCTTCCTCTCTCTAGCTTCGCATCGCCGCGGGAGGGCTCTGGCGGATCTTCGTCTCCGGGGCGTCCCTCACTATTTCCTTCGGTGGAGTCGATCCCCACCTCATTCTCTTGCCATGGATGCCAGTATTGCCCCGTTCCTTCTCTCCTTTTGTCTCGTTTTCAGATCTTGCATCTTAGGGGCAATGGTGGTTGCATCTCTAGATTTTTGGCTAAATCTAGGCTTGAGTAGGTTGGAGAAGGCAACTAGACTATCTAGATTAGAGTTTGGTAGGAATATTTTTGAATTTGGCAGGCCGGTAGTGCCGGATCTGACCACGGTAGTAGGGAACTGATGTTTCCCCGCCTCGAGTGGTACTACCGCTCTCTTTGGAGCGGTACTGCCGCGTGCATATCGCGGTACTACCGCTGCCTGCCAAGTTCCATCATGTTCCTGCCATACCTTGATCCTTTTGTTGTGTTTGTTGGCTTATGCTCGTTCTTTCTGGCTGTTTTGCTTGTTCTTGTGTTTGGTTCCAGGTGATGATCATCCTGAACAGCAGGTCCGCCGTGTCAACCCCTGGCGTGCAACGTCAAAGCGCTACCGCACCTCTGAGCCAGCAGGTGGTTCCTCTAGCACTCAACCGCCACCAGCAGGCGCATCCGCAAGTGCACTCCACCACCTCAGCAGTCGAAGAGATCCGCCAACAAGCCAAAGGGAAAGACTATGACTGAGATGACTACCAAGGAGTTTTGGGAAAAGCGTCACCGCAACCCCTATGAGGCGGACCAAGATCCCACTTTGGTCAACCACCTGTTCTGGAACCGCTTTCAGTTTGCCGTCTATTTTGATGTGATCAAGGCCAAGAAGAATCTCTATGTTGATGTTCGCTCCATCGACGCTGATGCCATGGAGAAGGACCCTGAGTACTTTGGCGAAGCCCTTCAGATGTGTACTCAGCTGAACATTCTCAGGATCATGCAGTTCAACAAGGATTTCGATGCAGATTTGGTGGCTCAATTCTTTGCTACCGTTCATCTTGGGACTGATGCCGATAGGACTCTGACTTGGGTGACCAATGGCAAGTTGCTTTCCGTCAAGTGGAAGGCCTTCATGGAGTTACTTGATGTGGAAGATCAAGGGCTTGAGACTCCAGTAGGCTTCCGCCCTCACCACAATGCTACCTCCACTCACAAGCAAGCCCTTTGGCCCTAGTGCACTGTGAATGTTCACCTAGTGACTAAGAAGGAAACCTATGAGCTGTCTACGTTTCTAGACATTCTTCATCGTGTCTTCCGTGAGACTCTCTTCCCTCGCATCGGGAATCTGGATCAGGTCCGCTCCTATCTCGTGGACATGCTTCTTTTCTGCCAGCATGAGAAGGAAGCAAACACTGGAGAGGGCCTGGACATTTCTCATGTTATGTGGTCTGAACTTCTCTCTACCGTTTCTGAGCGGAAGTGCCCGATATATGGTCCATTCATCATGAGGCTCATTGAGAAGGCCTGGGCACGTGTTTATCCCAGAGTGATGTTGGAAATTGGAGACTTGGTTTCTCATGAGATCAAGTGTCTGCGGAAGAAGGACAATTGGGGCACCCCAGCGCCTAAACCGAGGGTCCATCTACTGCTGCTGCTGCCATGGAGGCTGAGGGTGAGGCTGCAACTGATGATCACGAGGATGACTTTGGGCCCGCTAGTGCAGAACCTTCTTGGGCAAAGAAGCTTAAACGCAAGATGAAGAAGCTTTTCTGCATGGAGTCTCATGGTCAGTACATGACTCATGTGGCTGAGAAGCGGGCCAGGGTGCGCCACAAGGAGCTCATGCATCACCTGGGTGCGACCGTTGTCAGCGGTTCTGAGGGACAGATCACTTAAGAGGAGGAATGGATTCACCAGCATTGCCCTTGGACTGATTCAGACGCCGAGCAGTTTCTGACCAACGACAGAGATGCAGATGATCACGCTGAGATGTGATGTTCGAGATCCTCAGCTTGCCATCACCTGGAGCCGTAGCAACGCTCTTTGCCCTTTTGGTGTCTCGATGCCAAAGGGGGAGAGAGTTTAGGGATTTGGGTTGTTGCTGTGTTGCGAGCGTGTCTTTGTGTCTTGCGTTCTCGTGTGTTTTCTAGTTGTCTTTGCTTGGTTTGGTTTGGTGCCAGTGAGAACTAAGTTCTAGACATATGGTGTGAGACATATGCTCCCAATCGCTACCTTATTACTTATGTCTTTCAGTACTGTAGTATCTTATGAGTTGCATTCTTATCCTGTTTTATACCCTTCTCTCATATATCCCGTGCTTAGAATTGTTGGACTACAAAATATAGGGGGAGTGTTGATCCGAATGTGTGTTTCTTGCATTCCAAAGGCTCCACTAACTAGGCGCACACATTCAGGGGGAGCCCGTCTATATTTTATATTTCTAAGTATTCTTACTCTTATATCTTTCCCGGGTGCAAATCCCTACTTGTCAACAATGCACCAAAAAGGGGGAGATTGTTGAGGCATATCTCTCTCAATGTGGTTTTGGTGATTGATGACAACGTGTGTGCGGACTAATCGTGTGCTTTGAGCGTTTCAGAGATTCATCCTTGGCACGAGACGATTTCCTCCCCTCGGAGTGTCATTCAAGACGGTGTAGCTCTTTTGTTTCTCTTTCGGTGGTCTAGTTGTGTAGAGGGCACCGTACTATCAAGAGGGGGTCCACTGTGGTATTGCTTGGGTGGAATCAACACGTACACTTCTGCTTCTCACCCTCAGAGCTCTTCCGCTTCAATGGAGAGATATTTTCTCTACTTATGTGTCTTGTATGGGTCCCAGCGGTAGTACCGTGCTACCCAACGGTAGTACCGCTGAGGGGTCACAAGCGGCAGTACCGCTCCGCAGCGGTAGTACCGTCGGTGACTCCGCAGCTGTACTACCGCTGGCCTACCAGGTTCTTATCGCCTTGACTCGAGGGCTCTTTTTCTTGTGTCGGGTTTTGCGGCACTAGTTGCGGCAGTAGAGGCGGTAGTACTGCTTCTCAGCGGTAGTACCGCCCCCACCACCGCGGTAGTACCGCTCTGGGTCCAGGTCCCTGCTTCTCTCCTTTGCGCGGCAGTACCGCTAGTTGGAACAGTAGTACCGCTTCTCAGCGGTAGTATCACCCTACCTCCGCGGCAGTACCTCTCTGTGTCCAGTTCCTTGCTTCTCTCCTTTGTGCGGCAGTACCGCTAGTTGGAACGGCAGTAGCGCTGGCTCAACGGTAGTACCGCCCCCCAAGCGGTACTACCTCCCTCTGCGGGGCTGTTTAGTGGGGCAACGGTTGGATTGTTGCCCCCACTATAAAAGGGGGTCCCCTTCTTCCCCGTTGACCTACCTCTTCCCTCTCAAGCTCCATTAATGCTCCAAGGTTCATTTTTGCCCGATCTATCTCTCTAGCCAATCAAACTTGTTGATTTGCTCGGGAGTGGTTGAGAAGGCCCCGACCAACACTTCCACCAAGAGATTTTCGATTCCCCTACCTATCCCTAGCGGATCTTGTTACTCTTGGGTGTTTGAGCACCCTAGACGGTTGAGGTCACCACGGAGCCACAGTCCATTGTGGTGAAGCTTCATGGTATTGTTGGGAGCCTCCGATCGAGTTGTGGAGATTGCCCCAACCTTGTTTGTAAAGGTCCGGTCGCCGCCTTCAAGGGCACCAATAGTGGAATCACGGCATCTCGCATTGTGTGAGGGCGTGAGGAGAATATGGTGGTCCTAGTGGCTTCTTGGGGAGCATTGTGCCTCCACACCGCTCTAACGGAGACATACTTCCCCTCAAAAGGAAGGAACTTCGGTAACACATCCTCGTCTTCACTGGATCCACTCTTGGTTATTTCTTACCTTTACTTGTGCAAGCTCTTTAGTGTTACTTCTCTTGCTTGCTTGCTTGTTTGTTGTTATTGCATCATATAGGTTGCTCACCTAGTTGCACATCTAGACAACCTACTTTGATGCAAAGTTTAATTTGGCAAAGAAAAGTTAAAAATTATTAGTTGCATATTCAACCCCCCTCTAGTCAACCATATCGATCCTTTCACTCTCCCTGCTGTCGGCGTTCTGGGAACGGGGGTCACCAGACTTTCCTGCCTGCGGCCTGCGGCGTGGCTCAAAAGGGGGCCCCAGCACGGCCCATCTTCACCAACACAAACCCAAGACCCTCGCGAGGGGCCAAGCCTCGCGGGGCGGACGACGCGGAGCTTCCTCAGGCACGGCCTCGTCAGGCTGGCTCGCGAGGAGGCGGAGAGATCAAGGCGGGGTACCTCGTGAGGTGCCCGTGACGCAAGCCATGACGACTCAGGGCGCCAGGCGGGTGCCAGCCGCGCAACGTCCTCCTTTCCTATTTAGTGCAAAGGGAGCAAGCGCAGCCGCAGAGTACCGAGGCATCAGGCAAAGGTTGCCATTTCGGTGCAACGAGACCAAGACCAGGAGGACTACGAGACGGAGGTCACCGTGGAGCCCAAGACGGCGTCATCACTAGAGCTTTGCGCAGGCGAAGACTACTTTTGTCAGGATAGCTGATACTTGCTGTCCCCCTTCAAATTAGCCCGCCATTGTTGGCTCCCTTCCCGCTCGATATTTGGGAAGAGGACCAGGGCCTCTATAAATAGGACCAGCCACCCACATAGCAAGGGGTTCGGTCGGTTAGAGAGAGAGAGAAAGAGAAAGGCGACTGAACTCCTCCCAGCAGTTCATCGCCCCGGCCAAGAACAGACCCTCGCGAGGCTGTTCTTCCTTGTATTGTTCATCATCATCAGCCCAAGAGGCAATCCACCACACCACACACTGGAGTAGGGTATTACACCACATCGGCGGCCCGAACCAGTATAAACCCTGTGTCTCTTGTGCTGTTCTTCCCATAGTTTAGATCCTAGCGTGGCGGAGGGGTGCAGGTAGGTAGGAGGCGAAATCTTCGCGCGCACCCCATTGTTCGAACCTCAAGGGTCTGCCGAAACCCGAAATCCGACATTTGGCACGCCTGGTAGGGGTGCGCCGGAATTCGTCTTCCGTCACCCCGTTCTCCTCCGACCATCGCGCCCATGTCTGACGCTCGTTGAGCCCGCGCGGAGCGCCGGGCCGCCCTCGCTCCCCGCGTCGCCCAGACGGCCCCTGACAGCGGGTGTCCTCGCCATTCCCTGTCACCTGCCGTCAACGCCGCCACCGGCCCGGCGGGGGACGAACAGCAAGCATCGTCTCAGCATCCATCCGTGCGCCAAGACGGCCGCACCGCAACTCCCTCGCTTGCCCCAGCTGGATCTTCGTCCCGCGCGCTCCGCGCGCCCATGGAGCCTCGAGCTGCGCTCATCGCGGCAAACGAGCTCCTGCGCTACCGCCCTGTCGACGACGTCTACGAAGAATGGCTCGACCACGTCGCCGAGCTCGTCCGCGCCGCAGGGGGCTCTTCCGCGCCGTACGTTCCACTGCACCGCACCCCGCCCCGCGCGGGCGACGAGGCTCCGGCGGTGCCCCGGCCGCCTCCTCCTCAAGAAGACGCCATGGCTCCAAGGCGCGTGGCCCCTGGGCGGAACCCGCTCCGTCAGGTGCCAGCGCAGCAAGAACAGAGCTTCCAAGAAGTCCCTCGCCCGCAAGAAGCTGCCCGGGCGCTCCCTGCTCCAGCACGTCGCGACCATGCTCCTGCTCCCGCGCATCAAGACCCCGCGCTGCTCTCAGCTGCAGCACGTGGGGACATGCAAGACCAGGCTCTCCATCACCCAAGGCCTCCCGTGGCCACAGCAGGCTGCCGCCCCTACACCACCGAACTACGCAGCATCGCGTGGCCCGACAAGGTCAAGCCAGACCTGCCACCTCGCTACGACGGCACGGCCGACCCTGCGGAGTTCCTCCAGCTCTACGAGCTGGGCATTGAAGCTGCCAACGGAGACGAGAAGGTCATGGCGAACTGGTTTCCCATGGTGCTCAAGGACGGGGCCTGCACTTGGCTCCTGAACCTGGCTCCAGGCACAATCTCCTCCTGGGACGAGATGCGCACCCGCTTCATCGCCAACTTCCAAGGCACTCGCGACCGGCCACCCGCCGTGAGCGACATGCGCCGCATCAAGCAACAGCCCGGGGAGACCCTGCAGAAGTACATCCAGCGCTTCAACAACGCACGCCTCAAGATTCCCAAGGTGACTGAGGAGGCCATCATCTCGGCCTTCTCCGACGGCGTGCGCGACGTCAAGATGAAGGAGGAGCTGGCGATGCATGAAGACCTGTGCACTTCCTTGGAGCTGTTCAACTTGGCGAACAAGTGCGCCAGGGCTGAGGAAGGGCGTCTCTCCCTTCTCGAGCTGCCTACCACAAACCCAGAGGAGAAGAAGCTCAAGGCCAAGGATGTGAAGTGCAAGGGGGCTGCCGTGCTCGCAGCAGAACCGGACACCAAGCGGGGCAGAGATCAGCCCGAACCTTCCAAGGGCAGCCGGTACTGTGTGTACCACGACCTCCACACCCACAACACCAACGAATGCCAAGAACTCCGAGCCGTGCGTGAAGGAAGGATCGGCCGTCGCCCTGACCGCGGTGACCGGGGCTACGGCCGAGGAGGAGGAAGGAACGCAGGACGCTGGGAAGACCGTGGCCCGTGCTAGGGGTGGCGCGATCAACCTCACGAGGATCGCTGGCAAGACCCGCCTCGCGAAGGAGGCTGGAGGGATCAGCCTCGCGAGGATCGCCCGCAAGGCAACGCAGGCCTCCCACCGCTGCCGCCGCTGCCAAGGAGAAACGAGGACCGTCACCAGGACGAGGAGGCTGGGGGCTTCCAGGAGCCGCGCGCGATCGCCTGCATCTTGGGCGGAGCACAAGCTCCCGCCTCTCAACGCATCTTCAAGCAGTTTGCCTGCGAAGTGAACGCATTCCTCCCCAGGCTCGAAGCCACGCGCCCTCTCAGGTGGTCGGCGTGCGCCATCACGTTCAGCTCAGCAGATCAGCTCAAGTGTGCGGCTATAGCCGGAGTCCTCCCGATGCTTTGTTCCCCAATTATCAGCAACGTGGTGGTCACCAAGACCCTCATCGATGGCGGGGGAGGGCTCAACGTCCTGTCCGGGAGACATTCAACAACCTCCAAGTGCCCTACAGCCAGCTTCAGCCAACCAAGCCTTTCTCCGATATCACCGACGGCTCCACGGTCCCGATTGGGCAGGTCCGCCTCCCTGCCACCTTCAGGGCACGTGACAACTACCGCACCGAGCTCATCGACTTCGACGTCGCCCACATTCGCCGACCGTACAACGCCATCCTTGGGTACCCAGCGCTGGCCAAGTTCATGGCCGTAACTCACCACGGCTACAACGTCCTCAAGATGCCAGGAAGCGGCGGAGTCATCACGGTGCCCTGTGAAGAGAAGGACGCGGTGTGTTCCCTGGAGCGAGCCTTTCAGGCCGCATCACTGGAAGACCCGGATCGTGGAAGCAGAAGGCCTCCCGAGACCGCCCCCAAGAAGAAGAATACATCGTCCGGCCTGGCCCCTCAGGAGGCAGGCCCCTCCGGGCCCGCGCCTGCCCAGGGGGAACCTCCCTCCATCGCATAGGAAAGCGCGCCCAGCGCCCTCCTTAGGCAGGGCACGGGGGCTCTCCCCTGGAGGGCCGCCGACCTAGCTAGGGTCATGAGGGAGGCGCTTGGGCACCACCTGGAGGCGTGTTTCGAAGCACGTTTCCCTCAAGGAGGAGCAAGGCAAGGAGATCCAGACCCTCAGGAGTTCGTCAGCAAGGCCATTCAGGAGCTACAGGAGTCAAGAGTCATGAGAGGCGGCCGTCGCCTACCAGAAGTGGCCCCCCATCCAGGCAAGGATGGCGGGCTGCGCGTCTGCATCGATGTACCAGGGCTCAACCAAGTCTCCTCCCTGGAGCGCCTCTGGCCCTCGCGAGTGGGGCACTGTGGAGGCCCACCCCACAGCTACGTTCGCATGCTTTACGTCTTGCCGAGCGCGGCTGACATGTACCAGCGCCTCATGAGGGGCATCATGGAGGCACGAGAGGCCAGGCGTTCCGCAGCCCTGGCGGAGATGGAGATGGCCCGCGAGGAGCCGCCAGCGCCTCCGGAGTCTCCCGAGGCCCCTGGGCCTGGGGGCTCATGAGGATCGGCTCCCGCAGCCCACCGAGTCTGCTACACCAACACTCCTTCGTCCTCAACATCATCAGGTGACATCTCTCTAGTTTCACTTCCAACTGGGAGTGCCCCCCCAGGGTTGCATTATTCCCAGGCCGCGTGGGTCCATCCCTGCGGCGTGTATCCCTTTTTATTCCACGTCGTTAGCTTACCTTGTTGGGGGCGCCCCTCGGGCTGCATGACCCCCCAAGTCGCTCGGGCCAGACCCGGTGATGCCCACATTCACAGCATCTATTTGAACGAATCCACTCCTTCGCGGCTAACGTGTTTTACCTAGTTGCCTGCTCAGCTGACGCCAACTAACGAAGCTGCTCCCAAACGGCATGACGCTTGCGCATGGGTCCGTCCCTGCAACGCCGACAAACCTGAATGGCTGAGCTCTGGCCGCGGCAGCCCCGCATAGCGTCACCTCGTCAAGCCTTCGGTGCCTCGCTACTCCTCGGAAGCAACCAAAGACTGACTATCGATTGTCATGGCAACCCCTTGTTTTCTCTATGTTGGACCTGCAGGACCTCCTGAAGGAGCTGTGTCAGGCGAGGCTCTTGCTGTGTCTCCTTCGCTCTCGTCTGCGCGAACCGCTTGCACGTTAAAGGGGGGTGCCTGAGCATCGCGACTCAGGGCTCCTACTGGCTCTCCAGCCCTCACCCTCTGGCCTTGACCATGGCATCGCGACCTGGCATACCAGCGACTACTGAGACTCGCTCGAGGGCCGGGACCCGAGGACATAGAGCAGAAAGGGGAGCAAAGGCAAGGGCGGAGAGACACACGAGGACCTCGCCGAGCAACCTCGCGCCTGCCGAAGCACGGGCCCGGCGACACACCAGAGAGCGGCCCCTAATCATCGAGATAAGTCATCGCCCGGAAGCGCCAGCTGCCGTGGCACCATCCCCGCACCTAATGCCACCCCGTGTTAGCGACACCATTCTCCTTTCTCACCAAACGACGGCTGCTTGGGCGCCAAAGGGGACCTCCTGAGCATCGCGACTCAGGGGCTCTTACCGGACTCAGGGTCGCTCACCTCCTGGCCTTGACCACGGCATCGCGACCTGGCATACCAGCGACGGCTGAAGCCGCCTTGAGACTGGGACCTGTCGGCGCAGAGCACCAAGCCCTCATGAGGTTCGAAAGGGAGGACCGAGCTAAGGCGGAATGAGCAACTCGCGCAAATTTACGACAAGGGTTATATTAACAAAACAGGATCACAGGCACCTTACAAGCCCCTAAGGGACGCGTTTTTGACTCCTCGCAGGGAACGGATCCTAAAGGGACACAAACTACGCGCGTCCCTGCAAAAGACGCCATCATCAACAGTGGGCCGTCAAGCACCGATGCCAACCCCATCCAGATCAGAGTCAGCGGCGGCCTGACGAGCCCGCCCTGCTCCAGGAGCGGTGCCGGCGCGGGGGCTCGTAGCTGTCGTCGCTCGTCTCCGGAGTCGCGACGAACTCGCCGGAGTCGCTGGAACCTCCGGCGTCTCCACCGCCTGAGGAGCCTCCATGGGAGCGGGCGGCGAGCCCAGTCCTCGCCGCAGCAGGGCCCAGGCCACCTTCCCCGGGGCAGCACTCCAGCCGGCGCCCGCTCGCATTGAAGACCTTGAAGAGCATCACCGAAGCACCGTCGTAGTCCAAGTGGATCGCGAAGACGCCCCTTGTCCTGCAAACCCGGGCGATCTCTCTCCAGCCCCGAGTCATGTAGACCTCGCCCGGGGCGACGACCGTGACCTCTGCCTCGGTCGCGAGGGTGCTGCAGCCGGCGTGCTGCAGCCAGAGCTCCAGGGGCTCCCCCCGTGGGATGATGGAGGCGAACAAGGGAGGCAGGCGGATCCAAGACTGAAGAGGAATGGCGACATGGAGCACGAACTCTTGGGAGGAGCCCTCGGTGTGGACCCCAGGGGGGACGACCCACACCTTCGTGACCCGCCGGCGCCGACGGCGGCGCCACCCGTGGCGGTCAGCATCAGCTCCTCCGGGGCCCTCGACGTGGGCGTACAATGGGAGCAGGAACCCCGGCGGCGCCCGCTCGCACAAAGGCCTCGACACCACCTGAAGGGCCCCCTTGTCTGGGCCACGGTGGACGAGCCGTTTCTTCAGCGGGAGTGGGTCTGGCCCCTCTCGGGGAGCCTTTCCCTTCTCTGCCGTCGAGAACCGGCGGATCGGAGCCATCGCGGCAAGACAGAGCAAGGATCGGGAAGAAGGCGAAGCAAGGAGGGATGGACTGGAAGGGCGTGCGCCGTTCCGTACTTATAGCCGGCGAAGGCCAACCGTCGACCTCCACGATCGCCGGTAATCATGACCAGTTTTGCATGCAGGGACTTGTCCAATCCGTGCAGTTGCTGAGGCGCCATGGGGAAGTGGAGACGCCCACGTCCAATCAACCGCCACGCGGCGCCTAAGGCCGTAGGCTGTTAGGACCCGCGGCGCTTCTCTCTTGCCCTTCCGCCTCCCTACACGGCCAAGTCCGGGCGCGCCTTGGGCCCGGGGGCTACTGTCGGTGTTCTGGGAACGGGGGTCCCCAGACTTGCCTGCCTGCGGCCTGCGGCGTGGCTCAAAAGGGGGCCCCAACATGGCCCGTCTTCACCAACACAAACCCAAGACCCTCGCGAGGGGCCAAGCCTCGCGGGGCGGACGACGCGGAGCTTCCTTAGGCACGGCCTCGTCAGGCTGGCTCGCGAGGAGGCGGAGAGATCAAGGCGGGGTACCTCGTGAGGTACCCGTGACGTAAGCCATGACGACTCAGGGCGCCAGGCGGGTGCCAGCCGCGCAGCGTCCTCCTTTCCTCTTTAGTGCAAAGGGAGCAAGCGCAGCCGCGGAGTACCGAGGCATCAGGCAAAGGTTGCCATTTCGGTGCAACGATACCAAGACCAGGAGGACTACGAGACGGAGGTCACCGTGGAGCCCAAGACGGCATCATCACTAGAGCTTTGCGCAGGCGAAGACTACTTTTGTCAGGATAGCTGATACTTGCTGTCCCCCTTCAAATTGGCCCGCCATTGTTGGCTCTCTTCCCGCTCGATATTTGGGAAGAGGACCAGGGCCTCTATAAATAGGACCAGCCACCCACATAGCAAGGGGTTCGGTCGGTTAGAGAGAGTGAGAAAGAGAAAGGCGACTGAACTCCTCCCAGTAGTTCATCGGCCCGGCCAAGAACAGACCCTCGCGAGGCTGTTCTTCCTTGTATTGTTCATCATCATCAGCCCAAGAGGCAATCCACCACACCACACACTGGAGTAGGGTATTACACCACATCGGTGGCCCGAACCAGTATAAACCCTATGTCTCTTGTGCTGTTCTTCCCATAGTTTAGATCCTAGCATGGCGGAGGGGTGCATGTAGGTAGGAGGCGAAATCTTCGCGCGCACCCCAGTGTTCGAACCTCAAGGGTCTGCCGGAACCCGAAATCCGACACCTGCTCCTGCCTTCTTTGATTATCAGGGAAAAGGAAGACATTTTATTACCAGAGAGGAGGCAGATGAGTACGAGAGGAGGGCGGAGGCAGCTCGCCGCCACGCTACAGCTCAGGAGGCGATAGCCACCGCATCGCAGTACGACCCCAACTATTATTATGGATATCCGCCAGGCCAGCCGTGGCCATAGACCAACTTAGGCCAAAAGCCTAAGCTTGGGGGAGTACGTATTTCTCACCGACATTACATTTATGTTCACTCACTCATTGTTAGATGTCGGTGCTCATACTTTTTCATTGTATCATCCATGCTAGTTTATTTCCTTTTTATGCTTTCTTCTTGTGTGTTTAATAAACCTTAAGAAAAGCAAAAAAACTAGTTGTAGCTTTTAGCTAGTTTTAATTTCCATGCTTGTAGTAGTAATTAAAAAGAAAACCCAAAAATATTTCATGTTCATCTTTTGCTTGTTGGGAGCTTTCCCGTGTAAATAATTTTATTTCTTTTCCTTTCTTTGGGGGTCGACAGGAGAAGACCATAATTAAATTGTTGAAGTGGCTCTTACATGCATTATTGTTGATCTGACAAAAGAGCCCATATTTCCTTGTCTTCTCCTGTTTATTGAATGCTCGTAGATTCGAGCTTAGTCCAATGCACACGCACTATTATTATTATTCACATCGTTCGGTCGTGCAAGTGAAAGGCAATTATGACGATATATGATGGACTGACTGAGATGAGAAAAGCTGGTATTAACTCGACCTCTCTTGTTTTTGTAAATATGATTAGTTCACCGTTCCTGATTCAGCCTATTATGAATAAACATGTTTGCAATGACAACTAGAGATCATAGTTTCTTGTGCCATGCTTGGTTAGCTAGGAGCTTATAATGGTTTACCTTGCGTGCCAACATGCTATTAAAATGGTTGTGATGTGGTATGATAGGGCGGTATCCTCCTCTGAATGATTTAAGTGACTTGACTTGGCGCATGTTCACGCATGTAGCTGAAACAAAATCAACATAGCCTTCACGATATTTATGTTCATGGTGGATTATATCCTACTCATGCTTGCATTCGGCGTTGATTAATTTTAATGCATGTTCATGACTGTTGTCACTCTCTAGCTGGTCACTTCCTAGTCTTTTTCTAGCCTTCACTTGTACTAAGCGGGAATACTACTTGTGCATCCACCTCCATAAACCCCAAAGTTATTCCATATGAGTCCACCATACCTACTTATATACGGTATCTACCTGCCGTTCCAAGTAAATTTGTATGTGCCAAACTCTAAACCTTCAAATAAATATCCTATTTTGTATGCTCGAATAGCTCATGTATCAACTAGGGTTGTCTGTATCTTCCATATTAGGCGGGTTATTCTCAAGAGGAGTGGACTCCGCTCCTCACTCCCGAGAAAATGGCTGGTCACTGGGATGCCCAGTCCCATGCTTTATGCAAACTAAACCAAAATAATTGCAAACAAAACCCCCTGGGACTCTTGTTAGTTGGAGGCACTCGTTGTTTCGAGCAAGCCATGGATTGATGCTTTTTGGTGGAGGGGGATTATAAACTTTACCATTCTGTTTGGGAACCGCCTATAATGTGTAGCATGGAAGATATCACCATCTCTTGGTTGGTATGTTGACAATCAAAGTATACCGCTCAAAATATTATTCATCTCTATTTCAAAACCGAGCTCTGGCACCTCTACAAATCCCTGCTTCCCTCTGCGAAGGGCCTATCTATTTACTTTTATGTTGAGTCATCATCCTCTTATTAAAAAGCACCAGTTGGAGAGCACCGCTATCATTTGCATTCATTACTGTTAGTTTACATTGAGTATGACTTGACTGGATCTCCTTTATCATGAATTACAATGTCTAGTCAGTTCTTGATCTTTAAAGGTGCTCTGCATTTATGTTTTGCGGTCTCAGAAAGGGCTAGCGAGATACCATCTTGTTATATCATATTATGATTGTTTTGAGAAAGTGTTGTCATCCGTGATTTGTTATTATTGCTCGCTAGTTGATTATGCCATTGATATGAGTAAACATGAGACCTATGCGTTATTGTGAATATGGTTAGTTCATAATCTTTGCTGAAAACTTGAATGCCGGCTTTACATATTTACAACAACAAGAGCAAACAGAGTTTGTAAAAGTTTTTCTTTATCACTTTCAGTTTATCAACTGAATTGCTTAATGAAAAGCAAAGGTTTAAGCTTGGGGGAGTTGATACGTCTCCGTCGTATCTACTTTTCCAAACACTTTTGCCCTTGTTTTGGACTCTAACTTGCATGATTTGAATGGAGCTAACCCGGACTGACGCTGTTTTCAGCAGAATTGCCATGGTGTTATTTATGTGTAGAAACAAAAGTTCTCGGAATGACCTGAAACTTCACGGAACGTCCTTTTGGAAATAATAAAAAAAATCGTTGCAAAAGATGAAGACCAGGCGCCCACACCCTAGCCACGAGGGTGGGGGGCGCGCCCCACTACCTCGTGGGCCCCCTAGAGCTCCACCGACCTCAACTCCATATATTTGCGTTCGGGGAGAAAAAACTAAGAGAGAAGGATTCATCGCATTTTACGATACGGAGCTGCCGCCAAGCCCTAAAACCTCTCGGGAGGGCTGATCTGGAGTCCGTTCGGGGCTCTGGAGAGGGGAATCCATCGCCATCGTCATCATCAACCTTCCTCCATCACCAATTTCATGATGCTCACCACCGCGCGTGAGTAATTCCATCGTAGGCTTGCTGGACGGTGATGGGTTGGATGAGATTTATCATGTAATTGAGTTAGTTTTGTTAGGGTTTGATCCCTAGTTTCCACTATGTTCTGAGATTGATGTTGCTATGACTTTGCTACGCTTAATGCTTGTCACTAGGGCCCAAGTGCCATGATTTCAGATCTAAACCTATTATGTTTTCATCAATATATGAGAGTTCTTGATCCTATCTTGCAAGTCTATAGTCACCTATTATGTGTTATGATCCGTTAACCCCGAAGTGACAATAATCAGGATACTTACCGGTGATGACCGTAGTTTGAGGAGTTCATGTATTCACTATGTGTTAATGCTTTGGTCCGGTACTCTATTAAAAGGAGGCCTTAATATCCCTTAGTTTCCTCTAGGACCCCGCTGCCATGGGAAGGTAGGACAAAAGATGTCATGCAAGTTCTTTTCCATAAGCACGTATGACTATATTCGGAATACATGCCTACATTACATTGATGAATTGGAGCTAGTTCTGTGACACCCCAGGTTATGACTGTTACATGATGAACCGCATCCGGCATAATTGTCTATCACCAATCCATTGCCTGCGAGCTTTCCATATATTGTTCTTCGCTTATTTACTTTTCGTTGCTATTGTTACAATCACTACAAAATACCAAAAACATTACTTTTGCTACCGTTACTTTTGCTATCGTTACCACTACTATCATATTACTTTGCTACTAAACACTTTGCTGCAGATATTAAGTTTCTAGGTATGGTTGAATTGACAACTCAGCTGCTAATACTTGAGAATATTCTTTGGCTCCCCTTCCGTCGAATCAATAAATTTGGGTTGAATACTCTACCCTCGAAAACTGTTGCGATCCCCTATACTTGTGGGTTATCACTACGTCAACCGCGTTAACCTAATGCTTCCGCTTTCGGTCTACAAGGGTACGTGGACACACTCTCCCCCTCTCATTGCTATGAATCTCCTGGATAGATCTTGCGTGATCGTAGGATTTTTTTGAAATTGCATGCTATGTTCCCCAACAGTGGCATCCGAGCCAGGTCTATGCATAGATGATATGCACGAGTAGAACACAAAGAGTTTTGGGCGATTGACGACCCACAAGTATAGGGGATCTATCGTAGTCCTTTAGATAAGTAAGAGTGTCGAACCCAACGAGGAGCAGAAGGAAATGATAAGCGGTTTTCAGCAAGGTATTCTCTGCAAGCACTGAAATTATAGATAACATATAGTTTTGTGATAAGATAATTTGTAACAAGCAACAAGTAACAAAAGTAAATAAAGTGCAGCAAGGTGGCCCAATCCTTTTTGTAGAAAATGACAAGCCTGGACAAACTCTTATATAGAACAAAGCGCTCTCGAGGACACACGGGAATTATCGTCAAGCTAGTTTTCATCACGTTCATACGATTCGCGTTCGATACTTTGATAATTTGATATGTGGGTGGACCGGTGCTTGGGTGTCGTCGTTACTTGGACAAGCATCCCACTTATTATTAACTCCTATTGCAAGCATCCACAACTACAAAAGAAGTATTAAGGTAAACCTAACCATAGCATGAAACATATGGATCCAAATCAGCCCCTTACGAAGCAACGCATAAACTAGGGTTTAAGATTCTATCACTCTAGCAACCCATCATCTAGTTATTACTTCCCAATGCCTTCCTCTAGGCCCAAATAATGGTGAAGTGTCATGTAGTCGACGTTCACATAACACCACTAGAGGAGAGACAACATACATCTCATCAAAATATCGAACGAATACCAAATTGACATGACTACTAATAGCAAGATTTCTCCCATGTCCTCAGGAACAAACATAACTACTCACAAAGCATATTCATGATCATAATCAGAGGGGTATTAATATGCATATAGGATCTGAACATATGATCTTCCACCAAATAAACCAACTAGTATCAACTACGAGGAGTAATCAACACTACTAGGAACCTACAGGTACCAATCCCAGACTTAGAGACAAGAATTGGATACAAGAGATGAACTAGGGTTTGAGAGGAGATGGTGCTGGTGAAGATGTTGATGGAGATTGGCCCCCTCCCGATGAGAGGAGCATTGGTGATGACGATGGCAATGATTTCCCCCTCCCAGAGGGAAGTGTCCCCGGCAGAACAGCTCCACCGGAGCCCTAGATTGGTTCCGCCTCGTGGCGGCGGAGTCTCGTCCCGAAAGCTTGCTTATGATTTTTTCCTGAACGAAAGACTCCATATAGCAGAAGATGGGCATCGGAGGGCCACCAGGGGGGCCACGAGGCAGGGGGCGCGCCCAGGGGGTAGGGCGCGCCCCCCACCCTCGTGGCTGGTGAGTGGCCCCCCTCTGGTACTTCTTGCGCTCAGTATTTTTTATATATTCTAGAAATAACTTCCGTGAAGTTTCAGGACTTTTGGAGCTGTGCAGAATAGGTCTTTAATATTTGCTCCTTTTCCAACCCAGAATCCCAGCTGCCGGCATTCTCCCTCTTTATGTAAACCTTGTAAAATACGAGAGAATAGGCATAAGTATTGTGACATAATGTGTAGCAACAGCCCATAATGCAATAAATATCAATATAAAAGCATGATGCAAAATGGATGTATCAACTCCCCCAAGCTTAGACCTCGCTTGTCCTCAAGCAAAAGCCGAAATCGAAAAATATGTCCACATGTTTAGAGATAGAGGTGTCAATAAAAATAAAATACGGACATGAGGGCATCATGATCATTCTTAGAACAACAGCTTATATAATTATTGTCATATGATCTCTTATGCTAGAGTAACAATTCAATCACAATTTCAAGTATGAATCATAAACTTCATTGAAAACTAACAAACTATAATATCAGTCATTGAAGCAATTCCAATTTATCATAATATAGGAAATAGTCAATATAAGAGATTTTCAGCAAGTCCACATACTCAACTATCATATAGTCTTTCACAATTGCTAACACTCACGCAATAATTATGGGTATGGAGTTTTAATCAGACACAGAGAAAGATAGGGGCTTATAATTTTGCCTCGCAACATTTTACCTCAAGGGTAATGTCAACAATAATAGTTCATGAAAACTCACATCCAATTAGCCATATATACCAGGATCCTTCCAACATATTGTGCTTGCCAAAAGATAAAATGTAAAAAGGAAAGGTGAAGATCACCATGACTCTTATGTAAGGTAGGAGATAAAAGTAAAAGATAGTCCCTTTGCAGAGGGAAGCATAGGTTGTCATGCACTTTTATGGTTGGATGCACAAAATCTTAATGCGAAAGAACGTCACTTTATATTGCCACTTGTGATATGGACCTTTATTATGCAGTTCGTCGCTTTTATTTCTTCCACATCACAAGATCGTATAAAGCTTATTTTCTCCCACACTAATAAGTCATACATATTTAGAGAGCAATTTTTTATTGCTTGCACCGATGACAACTTACTTGAGGGATCTTACTCAATCCATAGGTAGATATGGTGGACTCTCATGGCAAAAATGGGTTTAAGGGTATTTGGAAGCACAAGTAGTATCTCTACTTGGTGCAAAGAATTTGGCTAGCATGAGGGGAAAGGCAAGCTCAATCATGTTGGATGATCCATGACAATATAATTTATCTCAGATGTAAGAAAACATAACCCATTACGTTGTCTTCCTTGTCCAACGTCAACTCTTTAGCATGTCATATTTTAATGAGTGCTCACAATCATAAAAGATGTCCAAGATAGTGTATTTATATGTGAAGACCTCTCTTTCTTTATTACTTCCTATTAATTGCAACGATGACCAAAACTATGTTTGTCAACTCTCAAAAACTTTTATTCATCATACTCTTTATATGTGAGCTCATTACTCTCCATAAGATCCATATGATCTCTTTGTTTCTTTTTATTTCTTCTCTTTTATTTTATTCCCTCAAGATCATAGCAAAATCATCAAGCCCTTGACTCAACACTAATCTTTATTATATAGCTCACGGACTCGGTTACATAGAGGGATCATAATGCAAAACTCACAACTAGATCATACTAAAACTTTATTCTACTAGATCAAGATATTATCAAAAGGATCGAACTAAGAAAAACAGAAAAGATAAAAGTGATGGTGATACGATACCAGGACGCTCCCCCAAGCTTGGCAGTTGCCAAGGGGAGGGCCCATACCCGAGGCTCAGTTCTTCTTTGTCGGTGAAGAGGGTGTTGGTTTTGTTGATGGCGTAGGCTTCTTCCTTAATTTGCGCTTGAGGAAAGAATTTTGATCCCTCAGATCATCGATCTCTTGCTCAAGGCTTAATATCTTCTTGCATAATTTCTGTTTGTTTTCCTGCAAGAGGCGAAAAGGGATAAACTCGATCTTAGGTTTCTTTGCTCTATCTGGGAGGCTTGACTTTTTGAACTCCACATGCATGTCCCCAGGTTGAGGTAGTGGGACTTCATCTTCATCTGAGCTTGTCTCCTCCTTTCCCTTAGTTTCATAGTCCTCTTCTTCTTCTGTAGTCCAACCACAATGCTCCACATCCCCATAGACCTTAGGATCTGCAAGGTAATCAACCACATAGCTCTCTCCTTCCGAATCCTGGGATGATATGTTGCTCAAATCTGCAGCAGGACAGCTCAAAACAAAGACAGGAGATATTTGCATGATACGGTGGTCAAAACCTTTGGGAGATTATATAATGAATTTTTACCGACTAAAAGAAGTATCGTGCAAGAAAACGGAGTCCGGAGAGCGCACGAGGTGCCCACGAGGCAGGGGGCGCGCCTAGGGGGGTAGGGCACACCCTCCACCCTCGTGGAGCCCTCGTGTCCTTCCCGGACTGCTTCTTATTTTTCTATTTTTCTAAATATTCCAAAACGGACAAAATTGCCATTAGAACTGTTTTGGAGTCGGTTTACTTACCGTACCACATACCTTTTCCTTTTCGGAGTCTGAAACGTTCCAGAAAGTGTCCCTTATGTATTCCTTCGAGGTTACAGTTTCAATAACATTGGTTTCAACATTTATAGGATTACCTGAGATATAATGTTTGATTCTTTGACCGTTCACCACCTTCGGATTTGTGCCTTCGAAGTTGTTAATTTTTATGGCACCGAAATGATAGACCTCCTCGATAATGTAAGGACCTTCCGATTTAGAGAGAAGTTTTCCTGCAAAAAATCTTAAACGAGAGTTGTATAGCAATACATAATCACCTACATTAAACCCACGCTTTTGTATCCTTTTGTCATAACATCTTTTAACTTTTTCTTTAAACAATTTGGCATTCTCATAGGCTTGGGTTCTCCATTCATCAAGTGAGCTAATGTCAAATAACCTTTTCTCACCGGCAAGTTTGAAGTCAGTTGAGCTCTTTAATAGCCCAATATGCCTTATGAGGTAAGTGACATGCTTTACCATAAACCATTTTATACGGAGACATACCCATAGGATTTTTATATGCAGTTCTATAGGCCCATAATGCATCATCAAGTTTCTTGGACCAATTCTTTCTAGATCTATTAACAGTCTTTTGCAAACTTAATTTGAGTTCTCTATTACTCAATTCTACTTAACCACTAGACTGTGGGTGATAAGGAGATGCAATTCTATGATTAACATCATACTTAGCAAGCATTTTACGCAAAGCACCATGAATAAAATGTGAACCACCATCAGTCATTAAATATCTAGGGACTCCAAACCTCAGAAAAATAATTTCTTTAAGCATCTTAATAGAGGTGTTATGATTAGCACTACTAGTTGGAATAGCTTCTACCCACTTAGTAACGTAATCAACAACAACTAAAATATGTGTATATCCATTAGAGGCAGGAAACGGTCCCATATAATCAAAGCCCCAAACAATCAAATGGTTCAATGACAAGTGAATAATTCATAGGCATTTCTTGACGTCTACTAATATTACCAATTCTTTGACATTCATCACAAGATAAGACAAACTTACGGGCATCCTTGAAGAGAGTAGGCCAATAAAAACCAGATTGCAATACCTTATGTGCAGTTCTATCTCCAGCGTGGTGTCCTCCATAAGCTTCGGAGTGGGACTTGCATAGGATCTATTCCCATTCATGCTCAGGTACACAACGCCTAATAACACCATCTACTCCTTCTTCATAAAGATGTGGGTCATCCCAAAAGTAATGTCTTAAATCATAGAAAAACTTTTTCTTTTGTTGGTATGTGAAACTAGGTGGTATAAATTTAGCAACAATTTAATTAGCATAATCAGCATACCATGGAGCAGTATGAGAAGCATTTACGACATTTAATTGTTCATCAGGAAAGCTATCATCAATAGGTAGTGGGTCATCAAGAACATTTTCTAACGTAGACAAGTTATCTGCAACGGGGTTCTCATCTCCCTTTCTATCAATAATATGCAAATCAAATTCTTGTAGCAAGAGAACCCATCTAATAAGTCTAGGTTTAGCATCTTTCTTTTCCATAAGATATTTAATAGCAGCATGATCAGTGTGAATAGTTACTTTAGAATCCACAATATAAGGTCTAAACTTATCACAAGCAAATACAACTGCTAAAAATTCTTTTTCAGTAGTGGCATAATTTCTCTGGGCATTATCTAGAGTTTTACTTGCAAATTGAATAACATTTAATTTCTTATCAACTCTTTGCCCTAGAACAGCACCTACAGCATAATCACTAGCATCACACATAATTTCAAAAGGTAAATTCCAATCAGGTGGCTGAACAATAGGTGCAGAGATCAATGCTTTCTTAAGTATTTCAAATGCTTCTACACAATCATCATCAAAGACGAATGGTATATCTTTTTGTAATAAATTAGTCAGAGGCCGAGAAATTTTTGAGAAGTCCTTAATGAACCTCCTATAAAATCCGGCATGACCAAGGAAACTTCTTATACCTTTGATGTCCTTGGGGCACGGCATCTTTTCAATAGCATCAACTTTAGGTTTATCAACTTCAATGCCCCTTTCAGAAATTTTGTGCCCCAAGACAATACCTTCATTAACCATAAAGTGGCACTTCTCCCAATTCAAGACAAGGTTAGTTTCTTCACATCTATGCAAAACTCGATCAAGGTTGCTTAAGAAATCATCAAAAGAGGATCCATAAACGGAGAAATCTTCCATGAAAACCTCACAAATCTTTTCATAAAAGTCAGAGAATATAGCCATCATGCATCTTTGAAAGGTAGCAGGTGCATTACATAAACCAAAAGGCATATGTATATAAGCAAAAGTACCGAAAGGGCAAGTAAAAGTGGTCTTAGCTTGATCATCAGCTGACACATGTATTTGAGAGAAACCAGAATAACCATCTAGAAAGCAAAAATGTGTATGTTTGGATAATCTTTCTAGCATTTGATCAATAAAAGGTAAGGGGCAATGATCTTTTTTAGTAGCCTTATTTAATTTGCGGAAATCAATTACCATCCTATAACCTGTAATAATTCTTTGCAGAATCAATTCATCTTTATCATTAGGAACGACAGTAATACCTCCCTTCTTAGGAACACAATGGACAGGACTTACCCACTGACTATCAGCAACTGGATAAATTATACCTGCCTCAAGGAGCTTTAGTATTTCTTTTCTTACCACTTCTTTCATCTTAGGATTCAGCCGTTGTTGATGATCAATAACTGGTTTGGCATCTTTCTCCAAATTTATTTTGTGTTGACATAGAGTGGGACTAATGCCCTTAAGATCATCAAGAGTATATCCAATAGCAGCACGGTGCTTCTTCAGAGTTTTCAATAATTTTTCTTCCTCCTTCTCTGAAAGGTTATCACTAATAATAACATGATATATCTTCTTTTCATCAAGATAAGTATATTTAAGAGTATCTGGCAATGGTTTAAGCTCAAACCGGGAACACCCTTGGGTGGAGGAGGATCCCCTAAGATTTCAACATGCAAGTTGTGTTTCAGAATTGGTCCCTGTTTAAACAACTCTTCATCTATTTCCCTTCTTTCATTCAAAAACATATCATTTTCATGGTCTAGCAAATATTGTTCTAAAGGATCACTAGGAGGTACGGCAATAGAAGAAAGACCAATAATTTCATCTTTACTAGGCAATTCCTCTTCACGGTGTTGTCTACGAAATTTAGAAAAGTTGAACTCATGAGACATATCACCTAAACCAATAGTAACAACATCTTTATCGCAGTCTATCCTAGCATTAACAGTGTTTAAGAAGGGTCTACCAAATATAATGGGACTAAAGCTATCTTGTGGGGAACCAAGAACAAGAAAATCAACAGGATATTTAGTTTTCCCACACAAGACTTCAACATCTCTAACAATCCCAATTGGTGAAATAGTATCTCTATTAGCAAATTTAATTGTGACATCAATATCTTCTAACTCAGCAGGTGCAATATCATGCATAATTTCTTTGTATAAGTCAATAGGTATTGCACTAGCACTAGCACCCATATCACACAAGCCATGATAACAATGATCTCCTATTTTAACAGAAATAACAGGCATGCCTACCATAGATCTATGTTTATCTTTAGCACAAGGTTTAGCAATTTTAGCAATTTCATCACAGAAATAAATAACATGCCCATCAATATTATCAGCCAAGAGATCCTTAACAATAGCAATATTAGGTTCAACTTTAACTTGCTCAGTAGGTGTATGTATAGGTTCTAATATTTCTTTTACGAACCACAGTTGAAGCTTTAGCATGATCTTTTATCCTAACAGGGAAAGGTGGTTTCTCAACATAAGCAGTAGGAGTAATAGGATCATTATAAGTGATAGTCTTTTCTTCAACTTTAATAGGTGCAACTACTTTTACTTCTATGGGAGGATGATATTTAAACCACTTCTCCTTAGGGAGATCAACATGTGTAGCAAAAGATTCACAGAAAGAAGCTACTATCTCAGAGTCAAGTCCATATTTAGTGCTAAATTTACGGAAAACATCGGTATCTATAAAAGATTTAACACAATCAAACTTAGGTGTCATACCTGACTCCTTACCTTTGTCGAGATCCCAATCTTCAGAGTTGCGTTTAATTCTTTCCAATAAATCCCATTTGAATTCAATAGTCTTCATCATAAAAGAGCCAACACAGGAAGTATCGAGCATGGTGCAATTGTTGACAAAGCCGAGCATAAAAATTTTGAATAATCATTTCTCTTGAGAGCTCATGATTGGGGCATGAATATCACATTGATTTAAGCCTCCCCCAAGCTCGAGCGATGCTTTCTCCTTCACGAGGCCAAAAATTATATATATATATATAATTACGATCACGATGAACAAGATGCATAGGATAAAACTTCTGATGAAATTCCAATTCCAATCGTTTGTAGTTCCATGATCCCATATCATCACATAGCCTATACCATGTCAATGCATCTCCCTTCAAAGATAAAGGGAAGACCTTCTTCTTGATAACATCATCGGGCATACCTGCAAGCTTAAATAATCCACAAACTTCATCCACATATATTAGGTGCTCATCAGGATGTAATGTTCCATCTCCTGCAAAAGGATTAGCTAGTAGTTTTTCTATCATACCCGAAGGAATTTCAAAGTAGACATTTTCATTTTCAGTAGGTTCAGTAGGTTGAGGAGCAACTCTTTGCTCTACTGGTCGAGGTGAAGATACCCCGAACAAGCCCCTCAGAGGATTATTTTCCATAGTAACAAGTGATAGTAAATTTCAGCACACTATATAAAATTTTCCTTACCAAATTCCACCTACGAAAGGCGCTTCACTCCCCGGCAACGGCGCCAGAAAAGAGTCTTGATGACCCACAAGTATAGGGGATCTATCATAGTCCTTTCGATAAGTAAGAGTGTCAAACCCAACGAGGAGCAGAAGGAAATGATAAGCAGTTTTCAGCAAGGTATTCTCTGCTAGCATTGAAATTATAGATAATAGATAGTTTTGTGATAAGATAATTTGTAACGAGCAACAAGTAACAAAAGTAAATAAAGTGCAGTAAGGTGGCCCAATCCTTTTGTAGCAAATGACAAGCCTGGACAAACTCTTATATAGAAGAAAGCGCTCCCGAGGACACACGGGAATTATCGTCAAGCTAGTTTTCATCACGCTCATACGATTCACATTCGGTACTTTGATAATTTGATATGTGGGTGGACCGGTGCTTGGGTGCTGTCCTTACTTGGACAAGCATCCCACTTATGATTAACTCCTATTGCAAGCATCCGCAACTACAAAAGAAGTATTAAGGTAAACCTAACCATAGCATGAAACATATGGATCCAAATCAGCCCCTTACGAAGCAATGCATAAACTAGGGTTTAAGCTTCTATTACTCTAGCAACCCATCATCTACTTATTACTTCCCAATGCCTTCCTCTAGGCCCAAATAATGGTGAAGTGTCATGTAGTCGACGTTCACATAACACCACTAGAGGAGAGACAACATACATCTCATCAGAATATCGAACGAATACCAAATTCACATGACTATTAATAGCAAGACTTCTCCCATGTCCTCAGGAACAAACGTAACTACTCATAAAGCATATTCATGTTCATAATCAGAGGGGTATTAATATGCATATAGGATCTGAACATATGATCTTCCATCAAATAAACCAACTAGCATCAACTACGAGGAGTAATCAACACTACTAGCAACCTACAGGTACCAATCCCAGACTTAGAGACAAGAATTGGATACAAGAGATGGTGCTGGTGAAGATGTTGATGGAGATTGGCCCCCTCCCGATGAGAGGAGCGTTGGTGATGATGATGGCGATGATTTCCCCCTCCCGGAGGGAAGTGTCCCCGGCAGAACAGCTCCGCCGGAGCCCTAGATTGGTTCCGCCTCGTGGCGGCGGAGTCTCGTCCCGAAAGCTTTCTTATGATTTTTTTCCTCAACGAAAGACTCCATATAGCAGAAAATGGGCATCAGAGGGCCACCAGGGGGCCCATGAGGCAGGGGGCGCGCCCAGGGGGGTAGGGCGCGCCCCCCACCCTCGTGGCCCCCCTCTGGTACTTCTTGCGCTCAATATTTTTTATATATTCTGGAAATAACTTCCGTGAAGTTTTAGGACTTTTGGAGCTGTGCAGAATAAGTCTCTAATATTTGCTCCTTTTCCAGCCCAGAATCCCAGCTGCTGGCATTCTCCCTCTTTATGTAAACCTTGTAAAATAAGAGAGAATAGGCATAAGTATTGTGACATAATGTGTAGCAACAGCCCATAATGCAATAAATATTGATATAAAAGCATGATGCAAAATGGACGTATCAGTGATCATAGTCATACTGCTTACCACCAACGTCTTATTTTGATCCGGCGGTATTGTTGGATGAAGCGGCTCGGACCAACCTTACATTACCACGTTCTTGAGACCGGTTCCACCGACAGACATGCAACTTGTTTTGCATAAAGGTGGTTGGCGGGGTGTATGTTTCTCCAACTTTAGTTGAATCGAATTTAACTACGGTCGGTCCTTGTTGAAGGTTAAAACAACACACCTGGCGAAAAATCGTTGTGGTTTTGATGCGTAGGTAAGAACAGTTCTTACTAGAAGCCCGTAGCAACCACGTAAAACTTGCAACAACAAAGTAGAGGACGTCTAACTTGTTTTTGCAGGGCATGTTGTGATGTGATATGGTCAAGACATGATGTGATATACGTTATTGTATGAGATGATCATGTTTTGTATAAGTTATCGGCAACTGGCAGGAGCCATATGGTTGTCGCTTTATTGTATGAAATGCAATCGCATGTAATTGCTTTACTTTATCACTATGCGTTAGCGATAGTCGTAGAAGCAATAGCTGGCGAGACGACAAGGACACTACGATGGAGATCAAGGTGTCAAGCCTGTGACGATAGAGATCATGACGGTGCTTTAGAGATGGAGATCAAAGGCATAAGATGATGATGGCCATATCATGTCACATATTTTGATTCCATGTGATGTTTATCTTTTATGCATCTTATTTTGCTTAGTACGGCGGTAGCATTGTAAGTTGATCCCTCACTAAATTTCAAGGTAGAGGTGTTCTCCCTGAGTATGCATCGTTGCGATAGTTCATTGTGCCGAGACACCACGTGATGATCGAGTGTGATAAGCTCTACGTTCACATATAATGGGTGCAAGACAGTTTTGCACAAGCAGAATACCTGGGTTAAACTTGACGAGCCTTGCATTTACAGACATATGGCCTCGGAACACTGAGACCGAAAGGTCGAACGTGAATCATATAGTAGATACGATCAACATAGAGGTGTTCACCGTTGAAAACTACTCTATCTCACGTGGTGATCGGACATGGTTTAGTTGATATGGATCACCTGATCATTTAGATGACCCGAGGGATGTCTATCTAAGTGGGAGTTCTTAAGTAATATGATTAATTGAACTTAAATTTATCATGAACTTAGTCCTGATATTTTTTGCATATCTATGTTGTAGATCAATGGCCCGTGCTACCGTTCCCTTGATTTTTAGTGCGTTCCTAGAGAAAGCTAAGTTGAAAGATGATGGTAGCAACTACACGGACTGGGTCCATAACTTGAGGATTATTCTCATTGCTGCATAGAAGAATTACGTCCTTGATGCACCGCTAGGTGCAAGGCCTGCTGCAGGAGCAACTCCGGACGATATGAACATCTGGCAAGCTAAATCTGATGACTACTTGATAGTTCAGTATGCCATGCTTTACGGCTTAGAATCGGGACTTCAAAGATGTTTTGAACGTCATGGACCATATGAGATGTTCTAGGAGTTGAAGTTAATATTTCAAGCAAATGCCTGAGTTGAGATATATGAAGTCTCCAACAAGTTCTATAGTTGCAAGATGGAGGAGAACAGTTATGTTAGTGAACACATACTTAGATGTCTCGGTACCATAAACACTTGACTCAGCTGGGAGTCAATCTTCCGGATGATAGTGTCATTAACAGAGTTCTTCAATCACTGCCACCAAGCTATAAAGGCTTCGTGATGAACTATAATATGCAAGGGATGGAGAAGACTATTCCCGAGCTCTTCGCAATGCCCAAAGCTGCGGAGGTAGAAATCAAGAAGGAGCATCAAGTGTTGATGGTTAACAAAACCTCTAGTTTCAAGAAAAAGGGTAAAGGAAAGAAGGGGGACTTCAAGAAGAATAGCAAGCAAGTTGCTGCTCCTGGGAAGAAGCCCAAGTCTGGACCTAAGGCTGAAACTGAGTGCTTCTACTGCAAAGGGATTAGTCACTGGAAGCGGAACAACCCCAAGTATTTGGCGGATAAGAAGGATGGCAAAGTGAAAGGTATATTTGATATACATGTTATTGATGTGTACCTTTCTAATGCTCGTAGTAGCGCCTAGGTATTTGATACTGGTTCTGTTGCTCATATTTGCAACTTGAAATAAGGGCTACAGATTAAACGAAGATTGGCTAAGGACGAGGTGACGATGTGCGTCAAAAATGGTTCCAAGGTCGATGTGATCGCCGTCGGCACACTACCTCTACATCTACCTTCGGGATTAGTTTTAGACCTGAATAATTGTTATTTGGTGCCAGCGTTGAGCATGAGCATTATATCTGGATCTTGTTTGATGCGAGACGGTTATTCATTTCAATCAGAGAATAATGGTTATTCTATTTATATGAGTAATATCTTTTATGGTCATGCACCCTTGATGAGTGGTCTATTCTTGTTGAATCTCGATCGTGCTGATACATGATGTCGCTTGAAACTACGTCGGTATTTCCCCAAAGAGGAAGGGATGATGCAGCACAGCGGCGGTAACTATTTCCCTCAGATGTGAAACCAAGGTTATCGAACCAGTAGGAGAACCAAGCAACACAATGTAAACAACACCTTCACACAAATAACAACTACTCGCAACCCGACGTGTAAAAGGGGTTGTCAATCCCTTTCGGGTAGCGGCACCAGAAATGGGTAAATGGACGTGAATAAATTGTAGTAGATTGATAGATCGAACGCCAAATAAAATAAATTGCAGTAAGGTATTTTTGTATTTTTGGTTTAGTAGATCTGAAAATAAAAGGCAAATAAAATAGATCGCGAAGGCAAATAATAAGAGAAAGAGACCCGGGCGTCGTAGGTTTCACTAGTGGCTTCTCTCAAGAAAAATAGCAAACTGTGGTAAATAAATTACTGTTGGGCAATTGATAGAACTTCAAATACTCATGACGATATCCAGGCAATGATCATTATATAGGCATCACGTCCAAGATTAGTAGACCGACTCTTTCCTGCATATACTACTATTACTCCACACATCGACCGCTATCAAGCATGCATCTAGTGTATTAAGTTCATGGAGAAACGGAGTAATGCAATAAGAACAATGACATGATGTAGACAAGATCTATATATGTAGATATAGACCCCATTGTTTTATCCTTACTAGCAATGATACATACGTGTCGGTTCCCCTTCTCTCACTGGGATCAAGCAACAAAGCACCTCTTCCCATTGCAAGATAAATAGATCAAGTTGGCCAAACAAAACCCAAATATCGGAGAAGAAATACGAGGCTATAAGCAATCATGCATATAAGAGATCAAAGAAACTCAAATAACTTTCTTGGATATAAAAAAGATAGATCTTCTCATAAAATCAAAGTTCATCCGATCCCAATAAACACACCGCAAAAGGAGTTACATCATATGGATCTCCAAGAGACAATTGTATTGAGAATCAAGAGAGAGATATGAAACCATCTAGCTACTAACTACGGACCCGAAGGTCTACAAAGAACTACTCACGCATCATCGGAGAGGCACCAATGGAAGTGGTGAATCCCTCCGTGATGGTGTCTAGATTGGATCTGGTGGTTCTGGACTCTGCGGCGGCTGGATTTGATTTTCGTCAACTCCTCTAGGGTTTCTGGAATATTGGGGTATTTATATAGCAAAGAGGCGGTCCGGGGGACACTCGAGGCGGGCACAACCCACCAGGGCGCGCCTGGGCCTCCTGGCGCGCCCTGGTGGGTTGTGCTCTCCTCGGAGGACCCCCAGGCGCAGCCTTGGCCCATTAGGTGTCTTCTGGTCCATAAAAAATCTCCATAAAGTTTCGTTGCATTTGGACTCCGTTTGGTATTGATTTTCTACGATGTAAAAAACATGCAAAAAACAACAACTGGCACTTGGCACTATGCCAATAGGTTAGTACCAAAAAATGATATAAAATGAGTATAAAATGATTGTAGAACATCCAAGATTGATAATATAACAGCATGGAACAATAAAAAATTATAGATACCTTGGAGACTTATCATCATCCCCAAGCTTAACTCCTACTCGTCCTCGAGTAGGTAAGTGATAAAAACAGAATTTTTGATGTGGAATGTTGCCTATCATGTCATATCATATTTCTTTTCTTTAGAGCATGGACATTCATACTTTTATATTGTTCAAAGCAATAGTCTAGTTTTGACATGATAACTTGAATACTCAAGTATATCAACAAGAAGCCATGTCTTTCAAAATATCAATGCTAAAATAAGCTATCCCTAGCCCATCATGCTCAATCGTTGATCCATTCATGAAACTCACTCGCATATTAACTACACCCAATGCTCAAGTACGATCATAGTGCCTCCCAGTTGGTGCTTTTATAAGAGAAGATGGAGACTCAAATTCAAAATAAAAATTGCATAAAGTAAAAGAAAGGCCCTTCACAGAGGGAAGTAGGGATTTGTAGAGGTGCCAAAGCTCAAGCAAAAAACTTAGAGATAAAAACATTTTGGGAGGTGTGTCCTTCCCTCCAACAAAAACGATTTAGAGTTCCCAACACTTTCCATGCTAGATATATCATAGGTGGTCCCCAAACAGAAATTAAAGTTTATTCCTTTTTCAACCAAACTTTCACTTTCCATGGCTAGCCGTATCCACGGTTGCCCTCCATACCAACACTTTCCAAGGAATTTATTATTTGACAACGTAAAGTAAATTCATTTTTCATTTCCAGACTGGGCATCCATAATACCTGTGCCTTACTTTCGTGCAATGACAAGTGAATAAACACTCATCATGAGAATGACACATCTAGCATGAAAAATATTAGCCACCCCTCACCGCTCCGCGAGCGAAACGAACACACAAAAGAGAAGTTTATTTTGAAAATTAGAGATGGCACATACAACTTTGCTTAGAACGGCAAAAGTATACCGCATATAGGTAGATATAGTGGACTCATGTGGCAAAACTGGTTTAAAGGTTTTTGGATGCATAAGTAGTGATCATACTTGGTGCAAAGTGAAGGCTACCAAAAGATTGAGAAGCGACCAACCAAGAAACAAATAATCTCGTAAGCAAGCATTAAGCATAATTAACACTGAATAATGCACCACAAGTAGGATATAATTTCATTGCATAATTATTGACTTTCGTGCTTGCATAGGGAATCACAAACCTTAACACCAGTATTCTTAATAAAGCATAATTACTCATCAACATAACTCACATATCACATCATCATATCTCAAAACTATTACTAAGAATCAAGTTTATTTTGTCCAATGATCTTCATGGAAGTTTTTATTATATCCTTCTGGGATATCTATCACTTTGGGACTAACTTCCTATGTTGCTTTTGATAAGATCAAACAAATATAAGTGAAGATCATGAGCATAAAATTTCTTTCTCTCAAAATAATTTAAGTGAAGCAAGAGAGAATGTCTTGAAAATTTTACTAAATCTAAAATAAATCTAAGTGAATCAAGAGAGCATTTCTTCAAAAATACTAAAGCACACCATGCTCAAAAGATATAAGTGAAGCACTAGAGCAAGTCCATAGCTCATAAAAATTTAAGTGAAGCATACACAACAATTCTAACAAGTCATGACATAATTTTGACTCTTTCAAATAGGCATGTCCAGCAAGGAATCAAGACTTAAAACACAAAATAAATCAAGCAAAGGCTCATATCATACAAGACGCTCCAAGCAAAACACATAGTATGTGATGAATAAAAATATAGCTTCGAGTAAAATACTGATGGTCGTTAGAAGAAAGAGGGGATGCCGCTCGGGGGCATCCCCAAGCTTAGTTGCTTGCTCTTTTTTGGATAATATCTTGGATGCCGGGGCATCCCCAAGCTTAGGCTCTTCTTACTCCTTATTCCTTCATCCATCGTAAGATAACCCAAAACTTGAAAACTTCAATCACACAAAACTCAACAAAAGCCTTCGTGAGACCCGTTAGTATAACAAAACTAATCACTACTATAAGTGATGTAGTAAACCAATTAATATTTTGTTCTTGCATTATATATACTGTATTCCAACTTTTATATAGCAAAAACTCATCAAAGAAAACCATAGAGCCATCAAAACAAGCACACAACACAAAGAAAACAGAATCTATCAAAAACATAATGGTGTGTAGAAATATGGGTGTTTCGAATACTTCTGTAACTCCAAAAACTCTGAAAAATCAGGACGGCTTGAGCAATTTGTAAATTGATCTACTGCAAAAGGAATGGGTATTTTATCACTCTCTGGTTAAAAATGAGAATTATTTTTGCGAGCGCAAAATTTTCTGTTATTTCAGCAAGATCAAACAACTATCACCCAAGAAGATTCTAAAGGCTTTACTTGGCACAAACACTAATTAAAACACAAAAAACACAATCATAACAGTAGCATAATTGTGATAACACTCAAAAACCGGAAGCAAAAAGAAAAAATAAATTTTATTCATTGGGTAGCCTCCCAACAAGCGTTATAGTTTTACGCCCTTAGCTAGGCATAAAGCAAAGATTTACGTTTTGTCATCTCCGGTTCAAGATCCATAAGATGCCCTCATGATTGATTCATATGGTAGCCTAATTCTTTTTCTAGGAAAGTGTTCCATACCCTTTCTCAAAGGAAATTGGAACTTAATATTTCCTTCTTTCATATCAATCACGGCACCTATAGTGCGTAAAAACGGTCTACCAAGAATAATTGGACAAGACGGATTGCAATCAATATCAAGAACAATAAAATCTATGGGCGCATAATTCCTATTTGCAAGAATAAGAACATCATTAATTCTTCCCATAGGCTTTTTAATAGTAGAATCCGCCAAGTGCAAATTCAAAGAACATGATTCAATATCGGTAAGACCAAGCACATCACATAAAGATTTCAGAATTGTAGAAACACTAGCACCCAAGTCACACAAAGAAAAGCACTCATAATTTTTAATCTTGACTTTGATAGTAGGTTCCCATTCATCATGCAATTTTCTAGGAATTTAAACTTCTAATTCCAACTTTTCTTCTAAAGCTTTCATCATAGCATCAACAATATGTTTAGTAAAAGCTTTATTTTGTTCATAAGCATGGGGTAAATTTATTATGGATTGCAGCAAAGAAATACAATCAATCAAAGAGCAACTATCATAATTAATGTCTTTGTAATCCAAAAGAGTGGGCACATCACTAGCTAAAGTTTTGACCTCTTCAAACCCAATTTTATCAATTTTCTCAACGAGATTTTCACCCTCCAAAATATCGGGACGCCTTCTAACTAAAGTTGACTCTTCTCCAGTCCCTTTTTGGTCAATCTTAACTTTAATAAACAAGGAATCAATATAAGAAACACTATTCATTTTAAGATCTTCATCACTTTTATGAAAGTAATCACTAGAAAACGCTTTTTTTCTTTCTAAAAAATCGCTTTTAGCTCTAAGCATAGCGGTTCTTTTGTTACTTTCATCCATAGAAAAATAAAGAGCTTTAATTGATTTCTCTACCTTAGGCAGAAATTTTTTCATCTTGAGACTTTCCACATCATGAGAAATTCTATCAACACTTCTAGACAAATCATCAATCTTATTCAACTTTTCTTCTATGGTAGTGTTGAAAACTTTTTGCGTCTTGATAAATTCTTTAATATAATTCTCAAGATCAGAGGTGTTCCTATTATTATTATAAGAAGGATTTCCATAGGAACTACCATAATTATTAGAGGAATTACTAGGAAAAGGCCTAGGATTAAAATTACCTCTATAAGCATTGTTGTTGAAATTATTTTGAGAAATAAAATTCACATCTACGGCATCACTATTTTGCTCAATCAGAGTAGACAAAGGCGTAACATTGAAATCAATAGGAGCACTTTTACTAGCAACCATTTTCATAAGAGCATCGACTTTTTCACTCAAAGAAGAAATTTCTTCAACTGAATTAACTTTTTTTACTAGTGGGAGCTCTTTCGGTATGCCATTGTGAATAATTTTCCATGATATTATCAAGAAATTTGGTGGCTTCACCCAAAGTAATTTCCATAAAAGTACCACCCGTGGCAGAATCTAAAAGATTACGAGAAATAAAATTCAACCCCGCATAAAAAAATGTATGATCATCCAAAGCTTTAACCCATGAGTTGGGCAATTCCTTAGCATCATTTTCATCCTTTCCCAAGGTTGTGCAACATGCTCATGTTCAAGTTGCTTGAAATTCATGATATAGGTTCTAAGGGAAATAATTTTTGCGGACGGAAAATACTTAGTGATAAAAGCATCTTCGCACTTATTCCAAGAATCGATACTATTGTGAGGCAAAGAAGAGAACCAAATTTTTGCAGAAACACGCAAAGAAAATGGAAATAATTTCATCTTTACCACATCATTGTCCACATCTTTTTTATTTTTCATATCGCATAATTCCACGAAGGTATTAGGATGGGACGTGGCATCCTCATTAGGAGTACCGGAAAATTGATCTTTCATAACAAGATTCAGCAAAGCAGTATTAATATCACAAGACTCCGCACTAGCGGCAGGAGGAGCAAGCGGAGTGCCAATAAAACCATTGTTGTTGGTATTTGAGAAATCACACAATTTGGTGTTCTCTTGAGTCATGATGACTACACAACAAGATTGCACTCAAAAATAGATCCGACAAGAAAATGACGAACGAAAAGGAGGGGCGAATAAAACGGTAATTTTTTGTGAAGTAGGGGAGAGGAAAATGAGAGACAAATGGCAAATAATATAAATTGCAAGGAGATGAGATTTGTGATTAGGAACCTCGTATATGTTGAAGATGCTCCCCGACAACGGCGCCATAAATTCCTTTTGATGTCGCTTGAAGCTACGTCGGTATTTCCCCAAAGAGGAAGGGATGATGCAGCACAGCGGCGGTAAGTATTTCCTGCAGATGTGAAACCAAGGTTACCGAACCAGTAGGAGAACCAAGCAACACAACGTAAATAGCACCTGCACACAGATAACAACTACTTGCAACCCGACATGTAAAAGGGGTTGTCAATCCCTTTCGGGTAGCGGCGCCAGAAATTGGCAAACAAACGTGAATAAATTGTAGTATATTGATAGATCGAATGCCAAATAAAATAAATTGCAGCAAGGTATTTTTGGTTTAGTAGATCTGAAAATAAAATGCAAATAAAATAGACCGCGAAGGCAAATAATAAGAGAAAGAGACCCGGGGGCCGTAGGTTTCACTAGTGGCTTCTCTCGAGAAAAATAGCAAATAGTGGGTTAAAAAATTAGTGTTGGGCAATTGATAGAACTTCAAATACTCATGACGATGTCCAGGCAATGATCATTATATAGGCATCATGTCCAATATTAGTAGTCCGACTCCTGCCTGCATCTACTACTATTACTCCACACATCGACCGCTATCTAGCATGCATCTAGTGTATTAAGTTCATGGGGAAACAGAGTAATGCAATAAGAACGATGACATGATGTAGACAAGATTTATCTATGTAGATATAGACCCCATCATTTTATCCTTAGTAGCAACGATACATACGTGTCGATTCCCCTTCTGTCACTGGGATCAAGCACCATAAGATCGAACCCACTATAAAGCACCTCTTCCCATTGCAAGATAAATCGATCAAGTTGGCCAAACAAAACCCAAATATCGAAGAAGAAATACGAGGCTATAAGCAATCATGCATATAAGAGATCAAAGAAACTCAAATAACTTTCATGGATATAAAAATATAGATATGATCATAAACTCAAAGTTCATCCGATCCCAACAAAAACACCACAAAAAGAGTTACATCATATCGATCTCCAAGCGACCATTGTATTGAGAATCAAACGAGAGAGAGGAAGCCATCTAGCTACTAACTACGGACCCAAAGGTCTACAAAGAACTACTCACGTATCATCGGAGAGGCACCAATGGAAGTGGTTAGCCCCTCCGTGATGGTGTCTATATTGGATTTGGTGGTTCTGGACTCTGCGGCGGCTGGAATTGATTTTCGTCGACTCCCCTAGGGTTTCTAGAATATTGTTATATTTATAGAGAAAAGAGGCGGTCTGGGGGACACCCGAGGTGGGCACAACCCACCAGGGCGCGCCTGGGCCTCCTGGCGCATCCTGGTGGGTTGTGCTCTCCTCAGAGCACCCCCTAGGCACAACCTTGGCCCATTAGGTGTCCTCTGGTCCATAAAAAATCTCCGTAAAGTTTCGTTGCATTTGGACTCCGTTTGGTATTGATATTATGCGATGTACAAAACATGCAAAAAACAACAACTGGCACTTGGCACTATGTGAATAGGTTAGTACCAAAAAATGATATAAAATGATTATAAAACATCCAAGATTGATAATATAACAACATGGAACAATAAAAAATTATAGATACGTTGGAGACGTATCAATACACATATTCATAATATTGATGCCAAAAGATGCAAAGTTAATAATTATAGTGCAACTTATTTGTGGCACTCACTACAAAAATATACACTTCCGTGATGATACGTGTTTGTCACAGTAGGTCGTGTTTTTTGTCATGCATGTACATCCATGACAAATTTATGACAGAACCAAGATAGTCATAGCTGTGCTGTCGTAGAAGTGTTCCATGACATTACCAAAATTATCATCACGGAAGTGTCCACTTCCATGACGATAAATCGCGCGTCACAAAAGTGCTTTCGTGAAGGGTGACCGACACGTGGCATCCACCATAACGAAACACCGCTAAGCTATCGGGTCGGGTTTTGGATCCGATAACCTGTTAACAGCCCCGACCAATGGGGATTTTCCACATGTAAAATCATCATTGGCTGGAGGAGACACTTGTCAGGTCCGCGTTGGCACAGGTGTCACTCATCCAATGTGCGAGACGCGCCTATGATATGTTGACACGTGGACCGGTCCATCAAGTTTAAATGGGCCGGCCCAACTGAAGGCCCACAAGATTTTGCGGACCATAATGGGCCGGCCCAGCTAAAGGCCCACGAGATTTTGCGGACCATAATGGGCTAGCCCAGCTAAAGGCCCACAAGATTTTGCGGGCCATAATGGGCCGGCCCAAGTAAAGGGCCACAAGATTTTTGTGTGCCATGGGCCGGCCCAGGTAAAGGCCCACAAGATTCTTGCGGATCATAATGGGCCGGCCCAGTTAAAGGCCCACGAGATTTCGCCTACATTAATGGGCCGGCCCAGCTGTAGGCCCATAAGATTTTGAGGACCCTAGTAGGCCGGCCCATTAACTGACTGCCATGTTTTGGGCCAAATGCCGGCCCATATTTGATCCGGTCCATTAATGGCCTGCCACGCTCCGGGCCTAATAGTGGCCCATATGAGATCCGACCCGTTAAAAGCCAACCATGTTCTGGGCCAAATTACAACCCAGATCAGGTCCGACCCTTTAAGAGGCTTTGGGCTCAATTATGGCCCATATCAGATTCGGCCCGTCAACTTGACACTATGCTTTTGGGCCCACTTGCTAAAGGCCCACTTAGTAATTCGGCCTGATATTAGTTTTGGCCTGTTAAGGGCCCGTTTAACATTTCGGCCATATATTAATTTCGGCCTGTTAAAAGCCCTTCATATAGTTGGGCCTAACTACGGCCCGGTTTGCATCTGGCCTGCTCGCAGCCGATATCTGATTGGGCCAAACAAGGTCCGAGACAATTTTGGCATGTTAAAAGCCCGTGATTTGATTCGCACATTACATCCTGTCTTCGCAGTAAACCGGCATATTACATCCGCTGGGCATCAAAGTTCGCCACTATGATAATAAAGCACAAGCAGACAACAGATTACATACACGGGGCATCAAAGATCGCCACCAGTGCAAATAAACACGCCGACAAAATAATATACAAAACCGATAGCACTTCAATAGAGTTCAAGAAAGGTTAGCCCTGCTGGGGAGCTGCAGCGCAAGCAGCTGAGCAAGATGATGAGACTGCGCTTGTTCAACACTTATATCTTCCTCACTCTGAAAGATAAACAAGTAGATAGATGACATGTTTTGCACATAAAAGTATCAGTGCTGACAATTCATCACATTTCTTACTGACGAATAAAGTGACACAGTTTAAAATTGCATTAACACAATATGGTATTGTTCAGGTCAAGACATGGCAGGAAATGACATTGTGAAGGAGTTGGCAGCTTCACGACCCCAATGGATTACAGATCAAGAACTCATACGTATCAATGGTTAGTGTGTTGTCAATTTATACCGTTTCAGATTGGCAAATAAAGAGATGGTTTAAATAATAGTAGAATGATATGACATTGTTCATAGTTAGGACATTGCAGAATATGACATTGTGCTATAGTGGGTAGGTTCACCACACCACTGGATTACGGATGAAGAACAGAAGCATACATGTAGTGCAAAAGAAGATCACTTGCTCTATATAGTTTAATTTACATGGTATGAAGAAGGAACTTGGTTGTACAACTGAAAACTTAAATTGAGAAAGGAGAAACTTTTGTTTATGAACTACATAATAAACTTTAAACAAGCAATTTTATGTAAACACCAAAAATAAACAGCTGTTGCAGTCATGCCTAACCAAATATATACAACAAAGTTTGAAGGCTTGAGATGGACAAACTTACATTATTGGTGAAGAAAGGCTCTATAAAGGCCTTGTCCATGCTGATGGGGGGGGGGGCAATTCAAAAAGTTTACCACAGAATCTTCTTCAAAAGCATTGCCTTTATTCTACATTTTGTTAAGAGTAAATATAGATGTGATAATATACGAAAAAATGGAGAATATCTAAGATAAGATGAAGAGTGATGCTACATAACCAAGTAGTTATAAATGTAAGTGCAGCGATACAAGCAAAAGGTACAGCCAAGAGCAATGCACAGCTAAACTTCTTCAGTACCAACCTTATGGTAAGAGTAAATATAGATCTGATGAGTAGAAAATGGAGGGCAAATGAAAATAAGCTGCAGAGTGATGGTACATGAACAACTACCTGTCATTATAAGTACACCGATAAAGGAGAACATGTACTTACAAGAACAATGCAGAGCTAAAAAAAACATTGGCATTGGATATATTCTACACTAATGTAACCATTCATACAGATCAGATAATTTTGAGCGAACAATTGATAAGAAAGCTATCATTCATACTGCTGTCACATAATGAACCAGGTATGTATGCAAGTACAGTGATACAGGACAACATGTACTAACAAGAGCAAAGCAGCGGGCAGCATATTTGCGATATCTTGTCGTTCTTGTCAAACCGGAATTCTTCTTCGAGCAGATTTCCTGCAAAAAAGATCCGTAAGGCACATGCGGAAAATTAGAAGTTCAAATTGTCATGTGATTTCATAGACAGTACCTCATCCTGGGAACGAGACCAGTGCATAACAAGGTTTTTCCATTCAATGTCTTCTAAATTTAGCATAGGAGACTTCACCGAAAATTCGTTTATAGACTTGCCATCAAAGTGTGATTTCCTCAGGTAACACCGATACTGCTGCAATGCTTCCTTGAAAAGCACAAGCAAGCTTTGCTCGTCATGACTATCTAGATTGACCCTCGCCTAGTTACAACAATGTAATGTAAATCATTGATGTGTTCAATCAGCAGAAAACAGGAAAATAATAACCATGAATAATAGAACTTACACGTAAGTTGGACAGGAAGATGTGAAAATGGTGTTTGTCTTCAAAATAATCTTCCCATGATGGGAATATATGCACGTAGTCCCTAACAACATTGAAAGCATTGTCTTTTAAACTGGGAATAAATGGAATGGGGTTCCAATCTGCAGGAATTGGCCGTCTCTGTAGTTGGGATAGGTCTTCGGCCGGTGGACTTGCTGTACTTTTTGCTGGAGTGGGATTTTTCTGTGGTACAACTGGTGCTATGGCAAATGAAATCGGTATACCTTTTGCTGGAGTGCAGGTCCTGTGTGGTGGGGCTTGTGGTGTGGCCGGTGAAGTATGGGTACAGTGTGCTAGAGTCGGTCCTATGTTTTGTGTCACTGGTTGTACATCCAATATAAGTGGGGTGCTGTCTGATTTCTCTGGCACCACCACGTTTTTCAAGGACTTTGCTGGTGCTCCTTCAGGTTCGGCAATCACCCTCTTCCTTTTTGATGTCTGATGCACAAGAATAACATTTGAGTGGAAAAACATGGTATGATGACAGATGGAATATGTATTGATAATGGATGGGCATGGCATCTCAACATATATGATGAGTAAACTAAGCAGATGACGGTGCAACAAAGTAGAAGAAATGCAAGACAACATATGCAAGATACCCGCAATCAATAAAACATTGCCAAATTAGAACATGCACCTTGATGGGTGAACAGGACAGGCCATCTGCCTTTGACTCCTCGAGGTTAGAATAGTCATTAGGATCATATTCTGAACAAGAATCAACAGGTGGGGAGCGTATGAGTTTCATTGCATCCAGAATGGCACTCAATGCCTTGGTGCCAATTTTGTAAGTCATTGCAGTGTTTAGCTTCAAGAGTGGACTGCTGCTAGTGCGACACAAAGCAGCTACATAGATCATAGTGTAGATATAATGGGAAAACCTTAAGCATCAGAGTAAAATCAGCAAAGTGGAACTTGCTGGAATATATGTGCTAGTATTGTCGGTACGGCTAGAAAGGCTTCGGATACCAGCTCTCTTCAAGTGAAGGTGCGGTACTGTTAATATCAGTGTAACTCTCAAAGGCGACACAACTCCCCGCATTTCCTTGCTATTCTAATAGGATTCAAGTGGGTAGGCCACTGAAAATCCTATTCCTATGTTTACAAGATCCTACGAATCAAAGAGGCTCAAAGTGTCCATCACAACCGACCGTATAGACCTCTACACTGCAAATGTCCCTGCTCATCTTCAGTACAAGGAACATACTGTACTACTATCATACTCCCTTCGTTCCAAAATATAAGTCTTGATAGAGATTTCCACTATGGATCACATACAGATGTATCCAGATACATTTTAGAGTGTAGATTCACTCATTTTGCTCCATATGTAGTCCATGGTGGAATCTATACAAAGACTTGTATTTAGGAACGGAGAGAGTACATATTAAAGAAGAACGGAAGAGGAACATGGTAAAGAAGAGCAAGCAGATTTTGGATAATAAAATGTTGGTTGCGCAGTGCCCACACATGATGAACCAGAGCGCATTAAGAATGCAACTCCTAGCTGTCTCTTGACCATTTTAGGCGGTTGGATGAAGATCCTACGTCTCCTGACCCTTCTTCCTCGTCTCTGATTCTTCCCATACAGAACACCGCACGGGCCGCCGGCCGGACCACCGGCCCCCACCGCCTGTGTTCCTCCGCCACCCCCACCCCCGCCCCAACCCCCACCCACGTCAAGTTTTCTTCGTTCAGCGAGGCCCCACAACCACCCAAGCCCCTTCGATCGCACCGGCGAACTCCGGTGAGCTCTGAAAAATCGACTGACCCAATTTTGAAATTTAGTCTACTGTGATTTAACTAGTGTGGAATATAAAAGGGGAAAACCATAAGCATTGGGAGTATAGTGTTGAGCATGACATGGCAGATCTGAAGGTGCAAACCGGACAAAGGCAACTTCGCAACCAAGACAAGAAATCAGAGTAAAGCAGTGGCGATCTATTTTCTTGCTACGATAAATAAGTTGAGCAGATACGAAAGAGTACAACCTCTGGTGCGGCGCCGTGTATGTATCTGCTGAGAATATGACGATGCTGCGGTAGCGATGGCTGTCGGCGGCGTGGAAGCTGATCTAGGAGGGTAGACGGTGGTGGCGGGGCGCGGTGGATGAGACGGTCGTAGGAGCGGCGTCGACAAGGTGGACGATGGCGGGGATGAAGCGACAGGACGGGATGCAAGGATCTCGGTCCGAAGTCGTGGATGAGAGAGGTCGATCTCTTGTAATGGACGGCGGCGTCGGGGTATCAGCTCCGGCATGGTGGAGGAGGACGGCAGTGGATGGGGTGGCGGACGGCGGCGGGCGGAGGAGGGTGGGGGTGGAGAGGGTGTTTTGGTGCCCACGGAGTATGAATGGGGAAAAGGGAGGTAGAGAGGAAGGGGGGAACCATGTATTCAGGGCGCGCTTGTCTCAAATGCGAGGAAATTTACAAACTTAGCCCCCGTTTCAAATTTCTACTACATCATAGCAACATTAGTCGGTTGGGGATAGGACGGTAATCTCGCTGTAACGCCTGAGTAATCAAGCTACAGTAAAACTCTCCTAATGATGCCAGGTCATCTGCGATTACTGTTACTAATCTCGGGTTAATTCGAAACCGCGTCAAATTCAAATTCAAATTAATGTCAAACGGCAAAGGTTTCAAAATATTAAACTAAAATGTTCGGAGTGTGCAGTTAAATGCCAGGGTAGTTATAGTAAAGCTAACACATTTTTATAAAATGCCTAGATGATTTAAAATGGTTTAAAACATGATAGAAAATAAATAAAAAGAAAAGGAGAAAAAAACAACAAAAACAAAAACAAAAACAAAAGGGAAACGCACCCCCCACTGGGCCAGACGGCCCAGCCGGCCAGGCCACCAACCGGCCCAACTGGGCAAAGGCCCAGCCGGCCCCCCTCCCCATTCCCCATATCCCCCACGACCCAAACCCTAACCCCACCCCGTCACCCACTCGCCCCCTCCCCCCAGTCGCTCTCCCCCTCCTCCCCGATCCAGATCGGATCGAGGGGAACGCCCCCCCCGACGACATCGCCCTGACGCGCGTCGCCGTCCTCGGCGCCCCCCTCCCACCGGAGCACCACCCCCCCATCGCCCCACTACCCCGATCCCTCGGCCCTCTCCCCCGCGCGCACGTCGCTGCCTGGACCGCGCCTCCGCCTCGACCTCCCCGTCACCGAACCCCCCCTCGCCGGCCTGCATCCTCCTCGCCGGACCGTCCCCATCTCTCCACCCCGAGCCCCATTGCCCCGATCCCTACACCCCTCGGTGAGCCCCGCCGTCGCGCTAGTCTCTGCCGCCCCCCCTGCTACTCTGCCGCTGCCGCGCGACCTCGCCTACGCTGTGGCCGCTGGCACCGCCTCTCCTCTGCTCTCCCTCGACGCGCCGTCACCCGTGTTGTTCGCCCGCTCCGGCCGCGCGTCCTACTGCCGCTGCTCACCCCGCTCCGACCTTCCCCGGGTGCGCCCACAGGCGCCGTCCCCCCTCTCGTGCCTGCCTTTGCTGGTGCCGTTCGCTGCAGCCAACAGCGCCGCCCGATCGCCGGCCGCCTCCCGCTACGCGCTCGCCTCCTGCACCACCCGCTGCTGCTGCCCGCGCGCACACCTGCCGCTGCCGTAGTGCTCCGCTGCCAGGCCCCGCCAACCGCGACCCCTGCCCTGGTCGGCGACCTCCTCTGTCCCGGCCGGCGTCCAGGGCCAGCCGGGCTGCGCCCATCCCTGGCCGGTGCCGTGCCCCGCCGTGGCCGCCAACGCCCACACCCGCGTACCCGTGGGCGTGCGCCCGAACGGGGCGCGCCCATAACCCGTCGCCCGCACCCGCTAGGGCAGCGCCCGTTGAGGCCATGGCCCTATGACAGTGGGCCCCCATGCCCCAGAACGTTTAAAAAAAGATAAAAATGTAAATAATAATAAGAATAAATATATTAAATAAATAAATAATTAAATTAATTAATCCTGATTAGATTAGCCTAATTAACTAGTTAACCTAATTAACGGTGATTAATTAACTAATAGTGAATGACATGCGGGACCCACACATAGTTGACCCAGTCAACTGCTCAGTTGACTGCTGACGTGAGCATGATGTCATGCTGACGTCATCTTTTACTATTCTGGATAATGTTGAATTAAATAATTAATTAAATTTTAGAAATTAATATAATCTTTAGAAAATCATATCTTTTAATCCGTAACTCGGATTAAATTATTTTCAACATGAAAGTTGCTCAGAACGACAAGACGAACCCGGATACGCAGCCCGTTCGTCCGCCACGCACCCCTAACATGTCAAACTCGCAACTTTCCCCCTCCGGCTCCTCTGCCCGAAAACACGAAACACCGGGGATACTTTCCCGGATGTTATCCCCCTTCACCGGTATCACCTACTACCGCGTTAGGGCACCTCTAACGTCGTTACTTGTCATGTCATGCATCACTATGCATATGCTTGCTTATATATTTATTGTTTCTTCCCCCTCTTCTCTCGATAGACACCGAGACCGACGCCGCTGCTACCCAGTACGACTACGGTGTTGACGACCCCTCTCTCTTGCCAGAGCAACCAGGCAAGCCCCCCCCTTTGATCACCAGATATCGCCTACTCTTCTCTATACTACTTGCATTAGAGTAGTGTAGCATGTTACTGCTTCCCATTAATCCTATACTGATGCATAGCCTGTCCTTGCTACTACGGTTGCTACCTTTACCTGCAATCCTAATGCTTAGTATAGGATGCCAGTTTATCATCAGTGGCCCTACATCCTTGTCCGTCTGCCATGCTATACTATCGGGCCGTGATCACTCGGGAGTTGATCACGGGTATATACTATATACTTTTTACATGATACATGTGGTGATTAAAGACGGGTCGGCTCGTAGGAGCACCCGTGAGTGGATCTTTGAGGCGGAGCGACAGGGCAGGTTCCGACCACCTAGGAGAGAGGTGGGCCTGGCCCTGGTCGGCGTTCGCAGATACTTAACACGCTTAACGAGATCTGGGTATTTGATCTGAGTCTGGCCATTTGGTCTATACGCACTAACCATCTACGCGGGAGTAGTTATGGGTATCCCGGCGTCGTGGTATCAGCCGAAGCCTTCGTGACGTTAGCGATTGAGTGGCGCGCGCCGGATTGGACTGGAACGCCACTAGGCTAGGTCTGCTTTCGGCCGCGTACGCAACGTGCAGGTGTGCTAAGGGCGATGGGCCCAGACCCCTATGCGCTTAGGTTTAGACCGGCGTGCTGACCTCTCTGTTGTGCCTAGGTAGGGCTGCGACGTGTTGATCTTCCGAGGCCGGGCATGACCCAGGAAAGTGTGTCCGGCCAAATGGGATCGAGCGTGTTGGGTTATGTGGTGCACCCCTGCAGGGAAGTTAATCTATTCGAATAGCCGTGATCTTCGGTAACAGGACGATTTGGAGTTGTACCTTGACCTTATGACAACTAGAACCGGATACTTAATAAAACACACCCTTCCAAGTGCCAGATACAACCGATGATCGCTCTCTCACAGGGCGACGAGGGGAGGATCATCGGTTAGGATTATGCTATGCGATGCTACTTGGAGGACTTCAGTCTAATCTCTTCTACATGCTGCAAGACGGAGGCTGCCAGAAGCGTAGTCTTCGAAAGGACTAGCTATCCCCCCATATTCCGGCTTTCTGCAGTTCAGTCCACATATGATACCCTTATCCCATTTGATACCAATGCATAAATATGTAGTATAGCTCCTTGCTTGCGAGTACTTTGGATGAGTACTCACGGTTGCTTTCTTCCTCTTTCCCCCCTATCCCTTCTACCTGGTTGTCGCAACCAGATGTTGGAGCCCAGGAGCCAGACGCCACCTTCGACGATGACCCCTACTACACCGGAGGTGCCTACTACTACATGATGCCTGCTGACGACGACCAGGAGTAGTTTAGGAGGATCCCAGGCAGGAGGCCTGCGCCTCTTTCGATCTGTATCCCAGTTTGTGATAGCCTTCTTAAGGCAAACTTGTTTAACTTATGTCTGTACTCAGATATTGTTGCTTCCGCTGACTCGTCTATGATCGAGCTCTTGTATTCGAGCCCTCGAGGCCCCTGGCTTGTAATATGATGCTTGTATGACTTATTTTATTTGTAGAGTTGTGTTGTGATATCTTCCCGTGAGTCCCTGATCTTGATCGTACACGTTTGCGTGTATGATTAGTGTACGATTAAATCGGGGGCGTCACAAGTTGGTATCAGAGCCGACTGCCTGTAGGAATCCCCCTTCCACACTCCTTGGCCGAAGTTGAGTCTAGACATTACAAAATCTTTTACTAACATGGCTGTGTGCCTTACGGGCCCACATCGCCATCTGGGTGGTATTAGGCTCTTTTACTCCTCGATCCTTACTCTGGGACCCTGAACTCTCTCCTACTCGGGTTAAACAATTTTGCTAACTCTAACACTAGGATCCCGTGACCACGTTCACCCCAAAGTTGGATAAGCCCTAGTTATTCTTTAGAGTAGTATTTGGACATTATCCACATTTTCATTTGACTCCTGTGAAAACATCTTTGTTTTCAGATGGAACCCACGAGGCAGGTCGTGCGCCACACAACGGCCATTGGTGCCTCAGGATCACCTGCTGTGTTGGTTGAGATGATGACCTATCTGGGTTATCGCTGGCACCCTGAGTACACCGTCTATGAGGAGTATCAGGACTTCAACCAGGAGCAGTACCGTGCCATCGTCCACCTCTACTCTCGAGAGTATGACTCCACTACCGTGTTGCACGCTGCTCATGGTGTTGGAGTGACCATCGACATGGCGGTCCACGATGCTGCTTATGCTGCTCTGACACGTCTTCACGGAGAGTATCAGGAGTTGGACACCTCCCCCTTCAGGCACATTGCTATCGCATCTGATGTTGGTGCGGAGGGATACTACACTGCTGCCTACTCCACCGTCACCCGAGAGCCCTTCTACCATCAGAACCTGGTTCTGCATACTGATGGGCTGGATAGAGCTAACCGAGCTCTTCGCCACGAGTTGTACACCACCCGTCAGCACCTGTATCATGCTCTGACGCTGTTGCACCCCTCTATCTGATCTGGTGATCTGTCGCGTTCTGCGGTCTACCCTGCCAGGACCGTGATGCCTCAGGGCGTCGGCTGGCCAGATGTGGGAGGCTACTCTCCTGCACTTGGTCCTCTCCTGCCACCCGCGCATCGGGTTCCGCACCAGAGTATCCGCGGACCCCAGGCTACTCGCGTGGAGGTCTTCCCTTCGCGTCACTACCAGCTGTCAGGCTACACCTACCTCCGCAGTACCGCATGGGACTGATGTAGACTTGCTTGTTAGTGTTAGATGCATTCGCTGCGAGCCTGTGTGCCGCCTATGATGTCTTAGCCTATGTACTGAACGCTGTGTAACGAACTCTATGCATGATCTCTTTTGTAAGATATGCCACTACTATGTAGTATCTATCGTGCTGCTTTCGTTGTGCATGTTTCATCATGAATGATTCTTGTTTTTGCAAATTTCTTAATGATGAACTATCTCTGTTAAATATTAGCAGGATGGTTAGACCAGGTGGTCGTGGTCGTGGTGGCAACGCCCCACCACCGCATGAGTACATGGCTGGGATGATGCAACAGTTTGAGCTGAATCGTCAGTTCATGGAGAATATTATGGCTCAGTTTCCTCGCCCCAATATGAACCAGCAGCCAACCCAAGTGACTCTGCAAGATTTCATGCGCCTCAACCCAACCGTGTACCGCAGCTCAACTCAACCTCTGGATGCTGACGACTGGCTCCGTGACATCACCTATGAGATGGAGTCTGCTGGTGTAGCCCCTGCCAGCTATGTCACCTTTGCTTCCTTCTTCCTGAAAGGACCCGCGGCTCAATGGTGGGACAGCCACAGGCGTACTCTGCCAGCTGGAACAATCATCACCTGGCCAGACTTCCACACTGCCTTCCGTGCTCGCTTCATTCCTCAGGGAGTCATGGACCGGAAGAAGCGTGAGTTCCGCAATCTCACCCAAGGCAACAAAACTGTGGAAGCTTACCAGCGGGAGTTTCTTGACTTGTCCCGCTATGCTGAAGAAGACATCGCTACTGATGCACGCAGACAGGAGAAGTTCCGTGATGGCCTTCAAGCTGACATCAAGCTCGCACTTCTAGTGCATGACTTTGCTGATTTCGCCACTCTGGTGAACAAAGCCATCAATGTCGAAACTGGTCTGCAGGAATACCAGAGCTCTCACAGGCGCAACCGTGACACGGGCTCTTCTTCGGGCCCGTCCTCGCAGAAGCGCAAGATATGGATTCCCAACAGCATGTACCAGCCGCATGCACCCACCCCAAGGCAGACCTATGCTGCACCTCGTCTGCCTGCTCCTCCAACTAGGCAGCCAAGACTTCCAGCTCCACCACGCCAAGCTCCTGTTCCTACTCCCGAGAATGGTTTGTGCTTCAGGTGTGGACACCCAGGGCACCGTGCTAGGGAATGCAACCAGAAACAGAATCAACTGGCCCTTCCAGCAACTGGCCGTGGAAACAACCAGCCCCGCATCAACAATGCCAAGTCTTATGGTCACGTTCATGCCAACCATGTGTTGGGGAACGTAGTAATTTCAAAAAAAATTCTACGCACACGCAAGATCATGGTGATGCATAGCAACGAGGGGAGAGTATGATCTACGTACCCTTGTAGATCGCAACGGAAGCGTTGACACAACGTAGAGGAAGTAGTCGTACGTCTTCTTCCCGATCCGACCGATCCAAGCACCGTTACTCCGGCACCTCCGAGTTCTTAGCACACGTTCAGCTCGATGACGATCCTCGGGCTCCGATCCAGCAAAGCGTCGAGGAAGAGTTCCGTCAGCACGACGGCGTGGTGACGATCTTGATGTACTACCGACGCAGGGCTTCGCCTAAGCACTGTAACGGTATGATCGAGGTGGAATTTGGTGGCAGGGGGCACCGCACACGGCTAAGGAACGATCTCAAGGATCAACTTGTGTGTCTTGGGGTGTCCCCTGCCCCCGTATATAAAGGATGAAGGGGGGGAGGCTGGCCGGCCAAGGAGGGAGGCGCAGGAGGAGTCCTACTCCTACCGGGAGTAGGACTCCCCCCCCTCAATCCTATTCCTAATAGGATTCCTTAAAGGGGAGAGGGAGAGAGAGGTGGCCGGCCCCTCTCCTAGTCCTAATAGGACTAGGGAGAGGGGGGAGGCGCAGCCCTATGTGGGCTGCCTTCTCACCTTTCCACTAAGGCCCATGTTAGCCCATTTGGCTCCCGGGGGGTTCCGATAACCCTCCCGGTAATCCGGTAAAATCCCGATTTCACCCGGAACACTTCCGATGTCCAAACATAGGCTTCCAATATATCAATCTTTACGTCTCGACCATTTCGAGACTCCTCGTCATGTCCGTGATCACATCCGGGACTCCGAACAACCTTCGGTACATCAAAATGCATAAACTCATAATAACTGTCATCGTAACGTTAAGCGTGCGGACCCTACGGTTCGAGAACAATGTAGACATGACCGAGACACATCTCCGGTCAATAACCAATAGCGGGACCTGGATGCCCATATTGGCTCCCACATATTCTACGAAGATCTTTATCGGTCAGACCGCATAACAACATACGTTGTTCCCTTT